>NC_056478.1:1828913-2028503 GCF_008729295.1 Plectropomus leopardus
ACGGTACTCTTTTTCTTATTATTTCATAATTAAGTTATTATCTTTCAACTTAATAACTTCTTATCTCTAATATTCATAGAAAATTAAACTATGAATTAACAACAATCAACATTCTTGTTTATTCTAACTTACTAAAAAAATAAAATGTTGAAATAATAAAATGATTATGACGTCTCTATAATAAATTTCCTTAAATAAATAATAAATCTAAATTACATACGATTATATATGCCATTGAAACAACATTTGATTTTTTAGTCGAAACGATTTAAAATGTTTATTTTAACTCTGATTATGCAAATTATAAATACAGTACTTTGGCTGAGAGGCTAAAAAAATTAAAGCTATAAAAGAACATATAAGTATGATAATATGATGATGATGATGATGATGAAGATGATGACGATGATAATAATTGTGATAAGAAGAAGAATTATTTCTTTATTTAGAAAAACATTTACGTTCAAATATAAACAAGGTAAATATATAGATTCAAGATGCATAATTCATTTTATATTCCATTTCTGCTCATTTATCCCCTTAAATCTCACACGCTGCAGCTTTAAATTATGTGGCTTTTTTTCTGAACGCTTTCTGGTTGGATTTTCGGCGATATGTGGAGAGAGACTTCAGCCCCTCATATATCCAAACAGCCTTCAGCCGTCCGCACCCCGACACGCTCATCTTTTCGAAAGTTTACAAGTAGTGCTGTAATATATCGATTCCATTTGGGAGAAACGTCTGTGTCACGCACGCCGCTTGCATCAGAAGACAAAACTACTGCGGCTCGCAAACTAAACCGCAGCAATATTCCCACTAAACAATGACCCCGCGGCGTCATGTTTCATTTAGATGTTGCTGCGAACGCTCCCAGCTCCCTCACTGCATGATGCAACTGGACATGCACACACAGACAGGACTACACACACACACACACACACACACACACACACACACACACACACACACACAGAGCTCAGGGCGATCTCTCTCACTCTACATAAGAGTCAATGTTGTTCTTCACCCAGTCAGTCGTTCTCTCAGCGACACTCTTCAAACAATCACTCTCCCTGTCCAAACATGTTAATCCACCTACTCCATCCTTATTCCCATGGACACACACACACACACACACACACACACACACACACACACACACACACTCTCACTCTCTCTCTTTAAACAAATATCTCTTTTTTTGGTGCATGTTAAAGTGAGGGGCACATCAGATAACACTGCTGGGACTTCTTTATTGGAAGTAGAAATAAACAAAACTGCCTGTAGAATATGGAGACGTGCGGTTTAGTTTCCCATGTTCCCTGAAAAGATATGTTACATACATGATCTTTTACATTATTTAATACTTTTGCGAGGAAAAAATTGTATGTAATTGCGTCCAACACTGATGTCACGACTTTTGCAGAGGTCTTGGTGATTAGTTTTTTTCGCTGTTAAGTGCAGAATGCAGATGTTTGAATGTACAGTCAGATATATGAATAACATAAATATATAATTTAGAATGATTAAGAGAGACAGCTTTTGTTGATAATTGTGTGTTGTGTGTGGTAATCAATTAACTTCATCACTGTATGTATAAAGCTAGGGCTGGGCGATATGGAATAAAGTCTTATCACATTTTTTTCCTTTTTCACGATTTTAGTCGATATCAATATCACGATTTACATCAAATCACTATTTCTGTCTTATAGCTTAAAGTTCCCTTTGAAGTGAGATATGAAGATATCATCAGGTTAATTTTTTTTAAATATTTATTTTCTGTCAGACATTGAACATGACAAATATACTGTAGAACAACATTACAATTTGTCTGTTTTTTACAGCGCTCTACAATAGATGTGATGCCATCACATTGTCTTTTTTACTATACTTAAAGTAAAGCTTATTCTAACTCACTCTAATACATATATTTCTATAAACCTACGTCTGCAATCTATACCGACCGTAACCCTCTGAAACATGCATTGACGTCCCTTTTCTTGTGCTGTGTTCAGACACCTTTCACAAGTGTGGAGATTTTTGAATCCTAAGGTAACTGTTTTTTTTTTTGGTTTTGTTTTTTTAGCACCTCGTTAAGAAATGTACCGCAGATTGCAAGAAATTAGTAGATTTAGAACATCGTTTTTTAAAAAGCCAGGGAAAAATTTCCAGAAAACTTTATTTGTAATTATCATAATGATATATTTCAAATTATTTTATATATGTATATATATATATATATATATATATATATATATATATATATATATATATATATATATATATATATATATATATATATATATATATATATATATATATATTAGTTTTCTATTTTTTGAGGGGTTTTTTTTGGAATGCTTTTTAAAAAGAAAAACAAGTCTATTTGCCCAAGTTTTAAAGGGTTAATTCTTAGCCCGCCAATAATGCTTGAATAAGAACGTAACGATTTGTTCAAAATTTGGTTAAAATTACCTCGTAAAGTCCTCAAAAAACTTCAAATTTAGGTGTCTGACACCTGTGGACACCCTGACGATGCATCGGTAATTGTTTTCGTAGCCCTCTGAATCAGAATTTAATCGTGAGCCGCCTAAGGATTACGTCCCTGATAATTATACCATAAATTCTTAGAGAGTTTCTGTAAATTTATGTGAATGCGGAGATATGTGAAACAGGCCCACATTGTGTCGGTCATGGCAGTAGATGGAAACTATATTTGAATCGCAGATTTCATGTGAGAATTTACAGATCATTGATTAGTCTCCTCTGTGGACTTTGATGCCACATGAAGGAGAGACGCACGAAACAAGGACGAAACTCTACAGGGACGACTGCCTCATATCCCGCACATCTGCTGCTGCTGGAGATAAAACGACAGCACATAGTTTTCTATTTTTTGAGGGGTTTTTTTTGGAATGCTTTTTAAAAAGAAAAACAAGTCTATTTGCCCAAGTTTTAAAGGGTTAATTCTTAGCCCGCCAATAATGCTTGAATAAGAACGTAATGTGAATGTGGAGATATGTGAAACAGGCCCACATTGTGTCGGTCATGGCAGTAGATGGAAACTATATTTGAATCGCAGATTTCATGTGAGAATTTACAGATCATTGATTAGTCTCCTCTGTGGACTTTGATGCCACATGAAGGAGAGACGCACGAAACAAGGACGAAACTCTACAGGGACGACTGCTTCATATCACGCACATCTGCTGCTGCTGGAGATAAAACGACAGCACATCCAGAAATTTACCAACACGGTCATGAATCATAGGTCACATGTGATTGTAATCCCGAATTCTTCCAGCGCGTTCTCTCCGTGGCACCGGACTGTTAATGTACCGTTGTTTGTCCTGATGCCTTTTTGTTCCAAAGCCCATTGTGGTACTACAGCGACGTCCCACAAGACGCCTTGAAAGGAAGAGCCACGAGCCTGTCGAGGAACGCGCCGACATCGCCGCACATATGTACAAAGCGGCATATGTGTAGTGGCATGTGTCTGTGTGCATGTGAATATTTTTAATGGTGGATCACATCCACGCCACGAGGCTCTGGAGCGCCGGGAATTACCGCAACATGAAACAAAACACCATGCACGCGTCCAACCAGCTGCACACTCGTTGAGATAATGGTTGGAAAAGGGCTCATCAGGGCTGAGGTTCTACCCAGAACCTTTTGCTTCTGAAGAACCTTTTTTAAGAAAGGGTTCTGCATGACTAAAAGTCTCTTAGAGATCTAAAACCACAGTTAGTAGGACAGAGATCTATGGGTTTTCCTTCGATTTATGGGTGAAACTCAATTTACAGCCCGCGAGCCAAATCCGGCCCCCAGTGGCCCCCAAATAATTTTCTAAATCACAATAGAAATAAAGTGATGCAAACTGGGAATTGTTTTTTGTTTTGTATTTTTAGTGTACATGAGGTGCCAGAGTGCATAAAACTTAACACCTTATATCCTAACAGTCATAGTATCCTAGAGACGCCCTAAAATCCTACAAACATCCTGAAATCCAAGAAATGTGTTAAAATCCTACAAATGTCCTATAATCCCAGAAATGTCCTCAAATCCTTAAAAAAAAAGTCCTAAAATCCTAGCATTGTCCTTAAGTCATAACAATGTCTGAAAAATCTCAGCAATGACCTAAACTCTGAGAAATATCCTCCAGGAAATGTCCAAAAATCCTCAGAATTGTCCTGACATCCGAAATATCCTAAAATCCTAAAAATGTTCTAAAGTTCTAAAAACGCCTTAAAATCCAACAAACTTAAACACCTTATATCCTAGCAATGTCCTAAAATCCTGATAACGGCCTTAAATCAGAGAAATGCGTAAATATTCTAGAAACACGTATGGGGTGCTGTGACGGGCCCCTGGTCTCTCATTTTGCAAAAGTGGCCCCTCAGCAAAGCAGGCTGAGTGTCCCTGTCCTTTGGGAACAAGCTGAAGAACCCTGTACGGTTCTAGTTAGCGCCTTTATTTCCACGTTCCTCCACATGGAAGTGAGGGGATGCAGCGATAGTTGGGGGGAGTGTTCTCGCGGCAGGCTGATCTCGGAGCTCGTGTCGTGGGCGGTGACGCTCCGAGGCTGCACTTCCTGTCAGTGTGTGGGAGGGGCATAGGGCACGGGATGGATGGAGGAGAGGAGGGAAGAAAAGAGCAGCGAGTGATGGAAATCTCTCTCTCCTTCGGTTCACCATGTGAACGCGTGGGTTGCAGCTTTTTGTCTCCCTTGGCGCTAAAGAAGCCCCCTTCGGTCTGACATCATGTGCCCCCACGCACCTCTGCAGCCAAAGCTTTTACTCCGAAGAGAAAGAAAACGGGAAAGAAAATGGAAGTGAGTGAGGAAAAATGAAGGCACTATTTATCAACAGAGAGCGGCGAGGTTCCTCTCAGGGTGACCTTGTGGGTAAAAGTGATTTTGTGGCGGTCTGGCAGTAAGAGAATCATTAAAGTGACTTTGCGGCGGGCTGGCAGCCCTTCGACGCATATATCAACAACAGCCATCTTATTAACATCAAAACCCGGAGAAAGCGTGCCCCGCGTGCTCCTCCATTGATCCTCTCAGGTGCAATTAAGAACTAATTGGTGAGGCTGTTTTGATGGCATTTTCCAAATGACGACCGAATGTGTAAAGCAGCAAATCATCAGGTGTTTAAAAAAGTTGTGTTGTTCTTTAATTAGCTGTCAGCCGCGTGATTTATTCGTGAGGGAGATTTTGTTGTCGATCATAAAAGTATCAGCCCTCCCTCGAGTAACGCTGACGTAAACCCGACTGAAGCTGTGCAGCTTGCAGACCGTGATGTGGAGCTCACATGTTCACACACTTTAGCTGCTTCGCTTTGACCTTTCAACCAGTTAAGATCTGTCGCTCGTTGTCTCATTAGATGTGTTACAGCCTCGTGTGTCTTTGTCGTCTTTTGTGGCTAATAAAGCTTGACGTATTTGTGCTGCACTGACCGTCAGATTAGACCTGAAGTCGCTGTTGCTGTCAGCCAAGCTCGAAAATCTCCCACTGCACGTAGTTTACGGTAGTAATGACGGTGGTACTTTGTGGTAATTCTTGAGACGAGCCGTGGTTACGAAGGTAATATTTCTTTAATCGCGTGAAAAACTGAACATTCTGATTAGAGCAGGGGTGTTCAACTTGCTTTGCTCAGGGGCCACTTTTGCAAAATGACAGAAGGCCAGGGGCCAATCACAGCAGACCCATACCTGTTTCGAGGATTTTAGGATATTTCTCGAATGTTGAGATGATTCTCAGATTTTAGCATGTTTCTTAGATTTTAGGGCATTTGTACGATTTTAGGACATTTCTAGAATTTTAAGATGTTTCTCTGATTTTAGTTTTCAGGATTTAATAGCGTTTCTAGGATTTCAGGGTATTTGCAGATTTTTAGGATGTCTCAAGGACATTTCGAGGGTTTCAGACATTTCTATGATTTTAGGACGTTTCTTAGATTTTAGGCTGTTTCTATATAGGATTTTAAGGACATTTGTAGGATTTTAGGATATTTCTAGGATTTTAGTAAGTCTCAGGACATTTCTTGGATTTTTGGATGTTTCCAGAACATTAGGACATTTTTACGAATTCAGAACATTTATCTGATTTTAAGACATTTCTAGGATATTAGAATGTTTGGGAATTTTTAGGAGCTTTTCTAGGATTTTAAGGACATTTATAGGATTTGAGTACATTTCTAGGATTGTTCGATGTTTCTAGGACTGTAGGATGTTTCTCAGATTTTAGGACATTTTTAGGATTTTAGCATGTTTTTAAGGAATTTTGATATTTCCAGGATTTTATTTCCAGGATTTTAGCATGTTTGTAGGATTTTTAGGACATTTCTCGAATTTTCTGACATTTCTACAACTTTGCTACGTTCCGAAGATTTTAAGATGTTTCTGGACGTTTGTAGGATTTTTGCCTGTAGGTTGTCTGGCAGTTGAACTGACATTTTTTCAGGGTTTCAGACTTTTCTAGAATTTTAGGACCTTTCTTGAATTTTTTGACATACTATGTTTTTAGTATCTAAGGATTTTTCTAGGATTTTCTGACATTTTTAGGATATTAGGTATTTTTTTATTTGCCCCAAACAGGAAATGTACCACATGTACAGACATTTTTAAATATCAAATATTTATTTTTTTTATTTTGCCTGTAGGTTGTCTGGCAGTTGAACTGATTGTGTTATCATTTTTGCAGAATAGACAAAGAATATAAAAATAATAAAAGATAAATAGAAGCTTAATAGATGAGTCAAACTATTTACAACATCGTCTTTTGCCTCTATTAAATTCAACTTGCATTTATTTTTCTTTCTAATTCTTAAGGCTCTATTTTCATTTCCTTGCTTTTTCAGTCATTTGGTCCGAGTACATAATGTGTATTTACAGCACACACATTGTTTGCATGCAGTTTTTTTTTTTTTTACTCATCACTTAGGATAAAGAGGAGGGCGTGTCTGAAGCGTCTGAGCGCTGTTAGCTCCTACATCACGTAGGAGTTGCTGTCATTTGGAGTTACATTAACATCTCTCAACAGATAGACGCTTCGCTGTTTCACAGTCCACATGACTCTGCTGTTCTTTGTTAGAGCTGTAAGGAAGTCGATTCTTCACGCCCACCGTTTATCCTGATTTACCTTTAGAAAGAAGTCGGCTCGTCATTGGATGACTCATGGAAAAAAACCCTAATTTCCTGCTGTTGCCTCATAGTAAAGCATTAAAGTGGTGCAGTCAACACATACAGATGCTGTCAACCAAACTGCCAGAGAAAATACTGGTATCTTCAAATCAGTATTACGTAATGTTTGTGATATTGTGAAGCAAATGCATTGAAACTAATCTGTGGTTAAAGTGTGGCAAGGTTTAGGCAATTAACCAATCGGTTATGGTTAGGAAAAGATCACGTTTTAGCTTGAAATACCCGGCGTTGGTTCATAATTCCTGCTGGAAAAACACAACTGCCTTACATACCTAAAAGTTTGCTGGGAACACAGCAAAGACCCACATTTGCTGCCTAAAAAGCCTGAATATCTGACTAAATTACAGACTGGATTTGTTGTTTATTAGTCATGAACTGTGGTCTGCAGCCCGGTCAGCTCGTATAATGCGTCACATTAGAAACGTTGAAGTGTAAATGTCAGCTTTTCAAGGTTTGCAGAAATGTACGATGCCAACATTTTCTCTTGGCAACTGGGCTGGAAATTTTTGAAGGCAGATAGTTGCTCCCAACTTTTGCCTCTCGTCCATGCAAACTAAGTTTTGAGTCACTAAAATGTAGATTTTTTTTAAATAAAAAAAAAAAGCCGTTTGTGGTGAGTATTTACAAATTTCTGGCAACGATAGCAGACTGTGGTTTGTTAATTTTTTTTAGGTGCAGTTCAGTGTCTCTTTGAGGTAATTTTATGTCCTTACGTCTCTTTTTCACCCGTTACTTTTTGACCAGTCTCTTTTTGACCTGTCTCTTTATAGTCATTTTATGTCTCCTTTGGTTGTTTTGTGTCTTTGTAGTGATTTTTTATTTGCACTACAATGACTGTTTAATAATGACGACAGTAATTGTAGCAGCAAGGTGTCATTTACTGGTCATATTATGTTTTAATACCAAGTATAACCTCTTGATAGCAGAATAGAAATGCAGTACATTTAGACAGCGGTAGGAGCTCTTTGGTTGTGTCTCATTTTCAGGTTGATAAAAACACAAGATCAAGTATTAATGCATGAAATTAGTCTTTTGACTTTTGGTAATATTTGCCTCCGGGCCTTCAGTGGGCACTTCAGCCACATAATTATTTTTCCTTTTTAATGCAGTTTAAAGATGCTGAGCAACTGAGAAATATAATGTATTTTATAACATTTGGAAAACAAAAATGCTAATATTTCTATAGTAGTGATTGTGTCTTCTTTTTCCATCCTCAAATACAATCCCCTGCTCCCCCGAAATCGTCTGATCCTCTCCAAGGTCGGTAATGTAATAATGATGTAATTCACCCACACTGCCTTTATTAGGAACGTTTGCCCCTGTTTAATTAAACAAATCCCTTAAGAAGAAGCATAACTTCTCATTTTTAGATAATTTTCATTATCATCAGTTAAGGATGCAAAGTATTGTGGTAACTGTGACTGCTGGCTGTGTGAGCTCTCACGCTTGGGAGTGAATAATAATATAAATGTGCTCCGAATGTTAAAAGTTTCTGTCAGTGGCGACGTAATGATGAGTCCTGGATGTTCAATAAAAAGCCCCGGATCTAAGCATGCATATATGTATGTATGTATCCCATATGATGTATTATAGATTGTCAGAAATTTGACAATCTAACAATTATTTACAATTTTTGGTTGTGATAAATGGTGATTGTTTATTTCGATAGGCCCCTGAGAAAAGCATGTTTTCTCGAAAATGGTGCATTTTTTTCCAAAGATCGCTAAAATTAGCAAAAGTTTAAAGAGAAAAAAATCAATTTAAATGAAAAAAAAACAAGAAAAAAAACCCCAAAATTTTAAAAAAAGCCCTTAATTGTTTTAAAAGGGGAAAAAAAATCATTGTTCATTTAATCACTTTAAATTTTTGAGGATTAATAGGGTCAAATGTTTTACATCAGTCTTATGGCAGTAGCACTGTCAAAGCTGTGGTACAGGCTGGTCTTTTCAAATACATTTCCGTTTTTCGAACACATTTATAGTCTCTGCTTTTTACTGTATGAAGTTGTTTTTTATTTAAAATAAACTTAGGTGGGGATTACACACTTGTTTGTAGGTTTACCTCCATATTTTTATGGAGTAAAAGCATGTGGTTAGGTTGCTAAAAAAAAACATGGCCTAACTTAAATAAGCAAAATTGTTGCTGACATAATGTCACGTCATGTGACATACTTCATATTTTTTATGCACCAGTCCTAAAGCAAGTTCCTTTTATGTGAAAATCCTCTTGACAATAAAACATACTTAAGTTTTGCTGATGATGTGCTGGATGAATGCGCACAGATCCACGTCGCCGCTCTTTCAGTTCATTAAGAGTTAAAGCCAATGAGGAAACGACTTCCTCCGACGCCACAAACCAAACCTGCTGTTTCTGTGTCAGTGAAGCCTCCAATTACTCAATCATGTGCTCGTCCAGGCCTGTCTGAAGAGACACAGTTTGGACGTGAGACAGCCGTCAGCAGTGTGCAGCCAATAACGAGGAGTGCTGAGTCATGGCGGGCAGCGACGAGGTTCTGCCGATCATTCTGAGAGACAGACGTCCAGGCGAGGACAAAAGGCCTCTGTGGGCCTCGCAGCCAGATATCTGCGGTGATTACAGATGGTTACTCCTCCAGCCGCTCTGTCTTTTAATACTCTTCGTTTTGCCCTTTCTGGTTTTAGATTTTCTCATTTTCCGCGAGCTTCACAGTGTCTCCTCTCTCTCTGTTTCTGGCCCCCGGACAGCTAACATCATCAACATCCAATAAAAGATAATTTCTATCTCAGAAAAGGTCCAGATGAGGACCCGAAGGTTCAGCACGCTGCTTTTAGAAGATGATTAAATGGAATCTGTAACAGCGACAGACCCCGTTTGATTAAAATATTTCCTTAAATGAAAAGTAGATTTGAGCTCCATGTGGCGTCTGATTGTTTTTTTTTTTTTTCATATTTAAAATCTGAACTCAATTTGAATTTAAGGTCGACATCAAAACTTAGAAAAGGATTGTAATCAAAGCAAAGCGGCGTGCTCAGGATGTAGAAAAACAAATCTTTGAGAAAGAAAGCAGCAGAATCATCAAGTCACGCAGGTAGTTCAGGTGATGAGGACGTCACACAGAATGCAGCGGAGCTCATTATAACCAGTACAGATGCAGCCTTCCATTAACCCTTTAAAACCTGGATAGGCATCAGTTTTCTTGTGCTGCGTTCAGACAACTTTCACTCGCTTTTAACATCTGAAACCTGAGAAACTGTTTTCAATTCTTTCAAAAACCTGTGAAAAAACTTGATAAAATACTTGGAAAAAAATGTCCAGCAAATTGCAAAAATAAATAAATTCAGGAATTAATGAGAAGTATGTAAATAAAAGATAACAAGGATATTATCTGAAAATTATCTGGATGGTATGATAATATATGATCAAAAATTGAGTGAGAATGTCCAGAAAATTACGTTTATAATTCTAATTTTATACTTATAATGATGCTAAAGAAACATTTAAATATGTATATTTTTTTTGTCAGGAAATTTTCTTCTTTTTACTGATTAAGTGTTACTGTTTGGGCCATTTCTTTTTAAGTTGCTCATCCCTCTCTTCCCATGGTTGTGGAAGAAATCGAACAAATTTAAAAGAATAACTGGAAGCAAAGCTGAAGCAGCCCGTTCTCATTCCAAACGCGTAAATACGCCCTCATGTCAGAGATTTCGGCCTACGAGCGTGACGCCAAAAGCCACCTTCTGCATTCAACCGGAACGCGGCTGGACGGCGTCAGATAAGAATGCCTTTGTATGCGACTGGTGGCGTTGTTATTATATGCCGGCAGACAGCTGGATGGCACCAGGCTCGTCCACATGATACGAGCACGGGTGGCATCACTTGAGAACGCGGTCAACCTGAATCAGTTGCTTACGCATGCAACACAGAAGGACAGTGTCAGATAATAATGTTGCCAGTAATGATGTAATGTAAGACGCGCCAGTGCATTTATAGGGCGGGAGTTGTGGTGACGGGTCCCACAAACAACTGACTTTCATGCAGGAGTCTGGAGTTCACTTCCTGAGTGGATGTGAGGTTTTTTCTGCACTTCACCTTGTGCTTCTTTTGCCTAAACCCAACCGTCTGTGACTTTGTTGCCAATCCTAACCATGGTGATGGTCCGTGGGGGTTGCCATGTGCTCATATTTTGTAAAGATAACAATGTGCAGCATCATCTCAACATGTGCATTTGTTGACATCACGGTAACAGCGTCCCGGTGCGTAAACAGCTGACGCAGAAGGATACCTAAAACTTCATAAGGAGACGCAGAGGGTTGTGGGGCCTGATCCCACCACCATACAGCCATAATACACATAATTTGAAAGGAAAAAACGTATTCAGAATAAATGCAAAATACAACCATTTGAAGGTATATCCCTCCCCCAAAACAAATAATAATAATAATAATAATAATAATAATAATGTCCTCATGTCCCTCCTCCGTTTTGCACCTCTCCTCCCCATAAATAAGAGTCTCTGACTATTATTTTCCAGTATTTGTGAAAGCGTGTCTTTAAATATAGCTTCATGCCGCTGTATCGCTGTAATTTCCGATGCCGTTCGTCATGATTCTGATTTCTCCTGCAGCACTGGGCTCCATAAATCTAAATTTTGGAACTAAAATCTCCTCCAGAAGCCAACGAGCGCAACAGGACACCATTAGTCCTTTTGTAGGCTTTCTTTAGTGCAGTATCCCTGGCAACTGCAGTACCTGCGAGACACTGATTAAAGTTCTTTTCCTGGCTGCCAAGCCTTCCAGAGCTCACCATTAACACTCCATCGGGCTGCATTGTCAGCACGCTAATGAAGCCAGTGTGTTCTTTTTAAAGTGTCATTCTGGATTATGGCCATGATATGAGGGCGAGAGTGGATCTGTATAAGTGTCTCCGTGAGACCTAACAGCATGCGGCCCCGCGCTCCGGCCCTGTGGGTGTACGCGGGGGCCTCGGCGCCTGCACGGCCCGGGATCCCCGCCGTCCCCTCGCCGGGCGACTGACACCGGAGTAATTTCATCTGACAGGTGACTTCACAAAGCTTTGGTCCGTGGCAGGCAGCAGACCAAAAAGGAGGCAGGATGTATGTTGGTCCTGTCTGTTTTCAGCTGGGAGCGACGCGTCCGTCAATATTTAGATTCGCAGCCAGATTAGGCGCTATCGGAGCAAAGAGAATGAGAAATTGCCGCCTCTGCCTCGCTGTCTGCAACTTCTTTTAATCTGTGGAGAATAATTCATAACCACCTGATGTTGAGGAACACTGTGTTACTGAAAAGAAATGCCTCATATTTACCGCTTTTTAAAATTCACTTTCAAATCTTTCAAAGGACGTCATGTCCTCGCCGCGGTCCACTTGAAACACAAGCGATGTCACAGAGCAGCCTCGGCACTCTGAATGGATGAGACGGGACAAATGAGATGCCGAGGGCGCCGTTTGTGACAGCAGACAGAGGTCACGGACGGCCAGCCCTTCAGCCGCTAAACGTGTGACACATTTATTGGACATGAAAAATGAAAATATCGACTGCTTTCACTCCAGGGTCACAGTTAGCGCCATGGACAGGTTAGCCAAATGGCGAGGACACCGCAGAACGAGAAAGAGGCCGCCGCCGCCGTCGTGAGCAGAGCGCCCACGTAATCATAATCAATGGTGTCACTGTACAAGCTTCTCATTAGGGGAGAAACAGGTGGAAGTAATCAAACGGCAGGTGTTGGTAATTATATGACAGCAAGGCGAGCGGCGAGCATTGTTTGTGGCGATGTACCATATTGGAAAGAAATGCATGAAGTGACATGAAATGTAATGAATGGAAATTAATTCTCCCACTGGTGTGTTTGCACTCGATGCTGCGGGCATCGGCTGACAAATTCAGGTCAGTCAAGGATGAGACGCTTCACTCTTTTGTTCCCGCGCGCCGTCAAACTTCATCAGCGTGTCCTCAAAACCAAAGACGGACTTTTTTCCCTCCTGTGTCTTTATTTGTCCGTTAGATGAAGTAGAAATAGAAATATTTGCTGTAAGTGACGGAAAATAAATGACGCACAGTGTACTCAACCTGCTTCGGTCAGGGGCCACTTTTGTAAAATGACAGGAGGCCAGGGGCCCGTCACAGCAGCCCCAGACATGTGTCCTGGATTTGACGACTTACTGCTGCTTGGATTCTAAGATGTTACTGGAGTTTTAGGAGATTTTTAGGATTTGGGGACATGTTTCTGTGATTTCATTACATTTCTTAGATTTTGGGATGTTTCTAGAGTTTCATGATGTTTCAAGGATTTCAGGGCATTTCAAGGACTCAAGAACATTTCTAAGGTTTGAGGACATTACTTGGACTTGAGGACGTTTCTTGGATTTCAAGAGGTTTCTAAGATTTTGGAACATTTCTCTGATTTTTTAACATTTCAAGGATTTCAGGACATGTCTTTGATTCAGGAGGTTTCTGGGATTTTAGGACGTTTATCAGATTTTAGGACATCTCTAGGACTTCAGGATATTTCAAGGATTTAAGGACGTTTTTATGATTTTAGGATTTTTCTCGGATTTCAGGATGTGTCTAGGACTTCTGAATGTTTCCAGGTTTTTAGGAAGTTTCTTGGATTTTAGGACACTAGTGTCTTATCTGTGTCCTCTGTCGGGGTTGTGGAGGATCCTCCACTGGCACTTTTTTGATCATTAAACTCTATTTTGATGCTGTTTATGCACTCTGACACCTTATGGATGCTAAAAGTGCAAAACAAAGTCAGTTACTTTATTTTTATTGTGAATTAGAAAATGTTTGGGGGTGCCGACCGAAACCAGACCAACGATTTGTTGGTGTTATGTTCCTGGAGCCTAAATTTCAGCATCCACATTAATTAGAAAAAATCTGCCCGTTATAATCTTCAGAATCTATCTTGGGTTAAAATGTCTCAGCAGGATTTGTCTTCAGTCTTGTCTCCTGTGATGATACCTTCACACGTCTCTGCAGAGATTCGGTCAGACAGCTGCAGCTGATTCAGACTCTGCTGCTGCAGCCAGAGAACTGATACAATTATTTTTAAAAAATACTACTGTTGGTTTATAAAGCAGTGACAGGTTTATGGCCAAAACGCATTTTTTATCTGCTGCTCCGTTATGAACCGTCCAGACCTCTCAGATCATCTGGAACAGGTTTTCTTCCTCAGTTTTTATTCTCCACATTTCTCCAGCTGCTCCCGGTCTTCTCTCGCTTCTGTTAAATCTTCAGACTTGCTGTTTACCGTCGCCTTTAATTAAATTAAATGTGGGACTATTTATTTTCACTGTAATTTTTATTGGCCTGTTTAAACTGTCTTTTTCTATTTTAACTTACTTTTATCTTCTGTTTTATTTTCCTCACTTTAAATCCTTTTTTTTTATTGCCTCCTGTTCGTTTTGATGTCTTTTCTTAATGTCTTTAATGTCTCATGTGAAGAGCTCTGAATTGTCTCCTTGTTGGAAGGTGCGACGCAGATAAACGAGCCTCGCCTTCAAACTGCAGACTCTGGTGGTTTGGTGGAAAGTTTCTTTTAATTCCTCTCCAATAATATTTGTTGTATTAATGCATAGTCATATATAACTGCAGTTGATGGCTTTTTACAGAGTAAATAAACTGTAAGTTTTTATGATAGCAATTCAATTTATTCCAGACTCAGGATCCATATTAAAAAGACAAAAACTCACATACGATAACACACATTTAGAAGGCAATAATATAAAAAAAGACTTACTTCCACAACCAGGTGAGCCAAATGTTATTAATAGCTTAAATACAACTTATTTGTTTTTATTTGTATTATTTTTACCCAATATATTCCTGTTAATCTTACTATTGATGTGGCAACCTGTTTTATTTTTTAGAGTTATTATAGATCTTTTATTTGTATTTTTTTTAATTATTATTGATCTTTATTTCAAAAATGGCAAATAAGACACCAAAATAAAAAAAAAAAATGAGCAAAAACAACATAAGATGCCCATCGTACATATTCAGTAAACAAACATATTTCATGTCTGCGAAGGAGCAGAAATACTTAATAATAATCAAATCCTGCTCCCTTAATTTTTATATAAACATACAAAAAAAAGAGTAAATGATCATAATAAAATGCTCATTTTCACACTTCCGGTGAAACTTCTTACCAAAATAAGACAAACCATAAACTATAAACTGTATCTAAAATATCGAAACGAGCACGGCTGTAATTTTTAGTTCAGCGTGAGTTTGTGTGTTCTTATGTTTGTGGTTTATGTATAACCTCTAATGGTTAAAAAGGACAAAATGAAATTCAAGTACTTTTTTGAACACTGTTTTTTACATTTTAAAGGACATCACTCAAAACAAATTGAATTGAATTGATTTTCCAATTTAAGTTTTTATTAAAGATAAATTATTTAATCGTCTTGTTTAGTGAAGTGTTGTATATCACACTCTTTGTGTAACTGTTAAAATCCTCAACAAAACATTCACGATTCAGTGACGCACTTCTTCTCTTTGCTTCCTCATCTCGATGATGTCCCAGCTGTCATAGACGACTAGTTTATGTTTACTTCACTTCAACACCGGTTGAACTACGTCGGCATGGCTGAACTTACCATGACGTCACAGCACCGTGTTTTGTCTTTTTCTCTCTTCAGTGGTTTGCTAATGTAATGGCTCCCCCCCGAAAATTGGAAGAGAAACAGCTGGGATCGTTGTTATATATCGGCATATCGGATATCAGCAAAACACTCAGTATCTCAAACTACAGGCGGGTTTCCATTATAGATTTGCGCAAAACTGAAGCGATAAATTCGAAATGTAGATAAAAAAACAATTGCGAAACTCAGTGATGTCATGTGACTTCTCTGGTGATAACATCCCAGTAACCATGGCGATGGATGTTCAGAGTTCTCAGAGTTACGTGATGCAATAACAGCTCTTGTAGCTCCTGCTGCATCATGAGGGAGCCAGTTCCTACTGACAAGCCCATAGCCATAGCATCATGTGACCTAGAAGAGACTAAAAAGTTTTTGAATCGCCTGAAATATGCTTCATGCGAGTGTAAAAACTTGAATTTGACCTGTTTCCATTATGCATATTTTATTTTCACAATTGAAGCAGTTTGAGGGTTAAAGAATGGGTCCTTGTGTGGCCTTGGCACAGGTTTGCACCGTCTGAAAGAGTTCCCGTCCATTTAGTTTCCATTTAAAAAAGATTACCATGTTTCTGTCAGACTTTCTCTGGAGATTTTGTCTCTTTTTTGCTTTGTGTGTCGATGTTTTCAAGCAGTTTATCTTGTTGTTTTTTGAGATGATACTCGACTGAGCCGAGAACTGTGACACTGAGCTACACAAATAAGTCTGACTTGATTTACTGTGAAAAATGTCTCCGCAGCACCAGAAAATCCCACAATCCTTTTTTTTTTTTTTCATTAGGAGAAACAACTATAGGTCATTGCTGCTAATATGCCATGGGACTGTACACAATCTCTACTTGTTATTACAGAGCAATCAATGTTTTACAACAGGAGGGGGGTTACTGTATATCAGCTGGAGGGATTAGAGGCTGCTGTGGAGCCGATACCGCTCGCAGGAGTCAACCACACGGAGGCCACAGGCTCAGGAGACGAGGAGACGGGAGGAGGGGCTCGGGTATAAATCAATACCCAGCATGCAATGATAAATCCTCGCAGCTTCGATGACCGACCGGCCCTCACACCCTCGCACACAAAACAATCTCGCTCTCCTGTGTCAAAACAGCCAAAAGCTATCAGTGCCACGGATCGGCGGCATGCTGATGTGTCAGCTGAAAGTCAGCTTAAAGCCGAGCTGAAAGAGATAGCGCGTCCTCGGCGCCGGCGGATTGAACTGTGTGTGGTGGATGTTTAAGGAGAGGAGAGAGCGGCTTTAGGTTTGTTGTTGATGTTGGGTAATGATGTGGAGACGGTTTAAGTTCAAGCTTCAGTCGATTTTTAGGAAGAAACTTCATCAAAACAGATCTGAGGGCTCATTTTTAACTTTAGACATGTTCATTTTTAATATCCTAACCGTCACTGCATTGTTTATTTGGGCATCTATGTTTTATTTCCTCTTAGTTTCGAGACAAAAATGTTTCAGTTTTATAAAGCCTTTGAAAGCTGGATCCACGTCAACTTCCTGGTGCTGAAATGTACAAGTATTTAGAGCTTTGAAATGGGTTTGAAATGATTTCTTTTTAAAACATGGGAGAAAAGGCAATGAGCAACTTTGCAAGTAATTAGATTTAGAATATTTTAAAAAGCTAAGAGAAAATGTACAACCACAACAACAATGTGCTATTTTGTAGGTAGTTTTCTAGTTGTTGTTTTTTTTTTTTTTTTAACTAATTTTGTGCTTTTTTTTTTGGGTCATTACTTGTTAGGTTGCTCATTGTCCTCCATGTCTTTTAAAGAAACCAAGCAGATTTGCTCAGGTATCAAAGGCTTAACATTTTTATCCTTAAAAAGTTTTAGTTGATAAAAAGGCGTAACTTCAGTCCATATTATTGTTCTCTTTGAAGTAATTAAATTTGGCTAATGCAGGGAAACAAGGTGACAGGTGACAAACTTGCATTTCTCCAGCAGAGTTTTTGACCAGTTTAACGGGTAACTTAGGAGCACATATTTACTGATTAACATTTGATAAGCTCAAAATCTCAAACTTTTAGACCATAAATAATTAATTTGAGAAAACTAGGGTTTGAGACAGTAGGGTTCGTGTAAACACTTACTTATTGATTTCACTCTCAAGAAGCAGAAAAATAAACATTTCAGCCTGAATTCTTTATGAATCTGCATCATTAGTCTGGAGGTTTAACCCTTTAAAAGTCATCCCAAACGAAAAGCAATGGACAAAATTTTTCTTTGCATTTTTAATTTGTCAGAGAAATGGTAACAATTTTTTATTTTTATTTTTATTTTTTACATGGAATACAAAGTGGTATAATATAAATATATGAAGCTTGCAACATTGCAACATGTGGACAGATAATTTGCTCTGTTTAACCATTTTTCAAATGTCTACGTAACGTTACACAGTTGCATCTTGTTTGAACTACACCGGGCCCGTGATCTCTGGTGTCACTGCTCTGTTTCGTCCGTATCCGTAAGCTTCCAGAAAACATGCCCAAATATAGAAGAAATAAACAACTTGTTCTCATCTCCACTGGTCACATATCGCCGCTTTGTTACGCTCCAGGTATCTGCATATGATGTTGACGTGATCGGATGCCACAACCAACGCTGGGATGTCAACAAAAAGCACCTGGTTAGGTTTACAAAAAAGTATCATGGTTTGGCTCTACATTCGCACGAGATGTGACCAGCGGGCTCCTGGACCCATTCACTGCAAAATCAAGCTTTAAATAATATTATATATTAAATATAATTAATATTATTTTCTGCTTTCATTGAGTTAATTTTTTAACCAACGTCAGTCCTGTTGGCAGTCTGGGATATTTCAGTGATTCGCAGCAAGATTGATTGTGACATTGTACTTAGAGGAAATAACATGACCTTTGTCCATATGCTAAATATCGAAAAAAAAAAGAAAAAAAAAAGAGAATCACTATTTCTGTCCATCTTAAAGGTTCCCTTTGACTCCTAAGTGAGATATGAAGATATCATAAGGTTAATTTTGCTTTAAATATTTATTTTCTGTCAGACATTGAACATGACAAATATACTGAAGAACAGGCATCACCAACTGGAGGACCTATTCTACTAAAATTCAGAGGTCCAGTTATTAAAATCAGCAGCAAAGGTCCGAACCTCATACCTAAACAATTATTTTGCTTTTTGCTCTTTTTTTTAAGGTTTGTTTTTTGCCCTCATAATTCACTGACAGTGTCATGTGACCATGGTGTGTTGGAGTGTAATAAACATATGATTTATTATCATTTATTAAACTTTCCAGCTTTATATAAAAATGTAAAGCTCCATCTTAAACAAACTTCAGGTAAATTTAAGCACATTGTGCTGATAATAGGCCAACCTCTCCTGACTGCAGGACTCTGACTTCAGCTTCTGTCAAACTTCTGTGCTGTTAATCATTTTACTCAGGAATTAAAAACTTTTGAGTCGGCCTACTTCTCCTATAGCTGCCAACAGCCTGCCGACATTCCCAGTTAGAGAAAGGCTGAAAATAAGCTCATGTGCTTGTGGCCCCGGGCCCCCGAAACATTACATCTGCCCCTGGTAATAATAATGAGAGCTCAGCACGAGCGGCTGGATGAGACACGGAGCGATGCGTCCTGCTGTTTCTAAATAATTCATCCAAAGTCTGATTAAAGCTGCAACTAACACAAAGTCGTCTGTAGAGTCTAATGAAGTCACTTTCACATCTGCAGATGTGTCTGTTTCAGACACTTTGGTGCTTTGAGGAGAAGCTGCGCTCTGTTTGTCTGTCTCACTGCGCTGCTGTTTGAGCCGGGATGATGAAACGCTGTGGCTGTCAAACACTCAGCTGTTCTACAGTCAAAGTCCTTCACTGCGTTTGGTTCGCCACAGCGGTTTTCTTATTATTAGTGGCTGTTCATGTTGTCTGTCAAAACATGGCTGACTTCACATTCTATCGACTACGTCTCATATTTCAATCGAGGAAAAGTTATTTTGCGATTTATATCATCTTCATTTTATCGCCCAGCCCTATCAGTTGGAAAATAGTCAAAATGACAAATTCAGATTCAAAAGCCCAGAATGACACCCAAAAATAATACGTCATGTTTTTCTGCTTTGATGGCTGTGGGATCAAAAATGTCAGTTTGAATGGGTTTCAAAGGAGCATTTTTTGACCTTAATGGTATGAATGTAACTATTTAGTTTCCACAGTGTATTTTAGACTTATTGTAGGAGTGCTGAAGTGCTGGTGCTGAAGGAAACAAACATCCTTTATTTCACACCAGCATATATTTTGACACCAGAGAAATCTGATGCTTGTGGCCACATCATAACTATTTATAACGTTTTGAGGCTCGGCTCTGTAACTCTGGGTGACAGATTGGAGGAGCTGTGTAATGGGAGCAGAGCGTGGGTCAGTCCACGGTGATGAGTTGACATGTCCAAACACATTGACTTGTCCCGACTTCAACCGAACAGAAGAGACATTTTTTAAAAGGGAAGACGAGTGTTTTTGTGATTCAACTCAGGGCCGTTCTACATCGCCCTGCCTGCATGCGTCAGCGATCAGTCCGCAATGTTTAGACTAAGACACAAAAGGCGCTATTACACGGCTGAGCAGGCTCGCCATTGTTGGCATCAGGTCGGTTGACTCGGGCATGTTGATGTATTAAGAGTGTCATCATTCAAACAGTGTGTGGGCTTTTGGTGCAAGGCCACAGCGCAGGTTGCTATTTGAAAAATCAATAGGAGGCAGGCAGTTTATATCTATGAAAAGGATCAAATCTGCTGCAAAGGGATAAACCCGAGCGAGAACATAGTTACTCCGCCTTGCAGGCAACAAACACAATAAACAAAGAAATACATGGTTGTTTTTCTTCTATGTATGCAAAAATCCCTCAATAATAAATTTAATGCACTATCAAAACAGACTGAAGCGGGTTTACTGCATCCGGCGAGCGGTGTGGCGAGCTGGACTGGAAGCTGCAGTGTTTTTCTGTAGGAGTGATAAACTGTTCTACATTCACACGGCTGATGCATTTTTTATGTTCAAAACCTGAGAGGCTTTTTCACCTTCAATTTTAAAAGTGTTTACTCAGCAGCAGTCCTGAGAGACGATAAAATAAGTTAGAGCACCTGAATTAAAAATGATTCTTCGCCGTGGAAACTGTCCCCAAAACGGTCCCCTGCGGCGCCCTCGTCCTCGTGGTAATGTGGTTGGACAAAGGTCCTGTCTCGCCAATAAAGGGCAACCCTGATGCAGCAGCTCTTCTTTTGTCTTTTACTCCGTCTTTACAATCCCACTGTGTAGTTTAGCTTCTCCCTCCTTTTTTTTGTCTTGTCTTTTGTTTTGTGTATGTGTATGTGGTATAAGTACGGCGGCCCTGAGGAGGCAAACACATCAACAAAACTGAAAACCCAACATTTCAAAAGCAAAAAGATCTAAAATAAGAACAACAACAGCCAGTGTTTATCTAAGAAATGTCCCCAAATCCTACAAACATCCTAAAGTCCAGGAAATGTCCAAAAGTCTTAGAAATGTTCTAAAGTCCTACAAATTTCCTAAAACCCCAGAAACATGCTAAAATCCCAGAAACGTCCTAAAATCCAGACAATGTCCAGAAGTCCTAGAAATGTCTGAAAATCTTAAAAACATCCCTAAAATCCTGAAATAGAAATGTCTGAAAATCCTACAAATGTCCTGGCCTCACTTCATGACCTTATGTGACCTTATATTGACTCTTAACTACAAAAACACGCTGTGGCACCAGAGAACCGAAAGATGAATCTGTCATAACGCCTTTGCTCAGAAAAAATGAGCCTTTTTTTGCTTTAAAAGTTACTGTGTTTCCTACTTTGTTTATGTTTTCTCACGTGTATTTTTATTAATTATTTTTGTCCAGCGTTTCGTGTTCGTCCCTCCGGACCACCGTACATGAGCTGTAAACAGGTCTCTTAAGCCGCGGGCCAGTCAGAGAAACCTGTGATTTCACAGACGTGGAAAAAGATAAAAAGATAAACTGTCGGTGGTGAAACATTTATTCCACTCATTCCCTCTCAGTGTATTTCCAGCTGACGGCTCCATCCAAGCCGACGTAGATACAACTGAAGATTCATCTCGACTCGGACACTAAAGCAATCCAAACTTCTCTTCGAACTGACTCTTTTCAAATTTACACCAGATAAAGAACAAGGGAAGTACAAAATCCAATTTGGCTGTCACATTTGGCACCTAATAAAAACTACATTTGTAGGATGAGGAGTAATGTTCTCCTGCTGGAACGTGTCCCCAAGTCGGCTGCTGCGGGTCAATGTTGTGCCATTGGGGAATTTCGCGGTGAGCAAGATGAAGCACATGTTGGCCTGGGTGCGTACTGGCCCCAGGAAGCTAGCTTTACTTCTCTGAATTATTTACAGTGATGTATAGGCCCGCTGCTGGGAAGCCATTCTGTTTTTTGGCTACAACCTCATATCTGTTTTCCAAGACATATCGGTCATGAGGAGAAATTGAGAAAAAGAAACGTTGGACTTGATGTATGTTTTTGGCCGCTCTTTTGTGCGGGACGCTCCAGCACCTGAAAGAAAGGAGACCAAACTGGATTTCATAACGCACTTATGAGGATGAGAGAAACAATGCATCAACTCCTCAACAGAGTCTGACGGGAAACACAAAAAAGGAAAGAGGAGAAATGTGAGTCTGAGTGCTGCGTTCTAATAAAAAACAAACGTCATCAGGAACACATAATGTGAGCTTAGTTTGGACCAGAAAACAACAACAGAAACACACTTTATTTTCAGGTGCAGTGAAAGTCCAGCACAGAGCTTTTATTTCTAATTGCGGTAACCCTTTTAGAGTGAGTTATTTTTTATTTTATTTATATATTTATTTTTTGAGAACAGTAACTATTTATTGTCCTGTTGTTGTTATCATTTGGCCTTTGACATGCTGTGTCTTTGCAGCGTCACTGGTCTTAAAGCACTTATTAACACATTTTTTGGTTGCAGTGCAGTGCTGTTTATTTATGCTATTTATTTATTTTAACTTAATATATAAATAAATTGCCAAAAAATTTCAAAAATCGCCAAAAGTTTTAAAGGAAAAAAAAATATGCCAGAGGTTTTTTCTAAATTACCAAAAAAGTTAAAGTAAAACAAATGGCAAAAAAAGAAAGAATTTATTTATTTATATATATATATATATATATAACATATCTATATATATACATATTAAATTGAAGATATCTTCCTTCAGTTTTTGCAGATTTTTTTTCTTACAGATGTCCTCAAATCCTAGACACGCCCCTGGTTTCAACTAATTGCACTTTGGTGCAAAGATATTTGTATATATATACAATATGTTTTATTCCACTGTGTTTTAGGCCAATGTGTAATTTCCATTTTGTCAAATAAAATTGACGAACCATAATGCGATTTGACACTTGTGACTACATGTGATGGACACTTTTAGGTCGTGGACACTCGTGTAATGGAAACTCTTTATGAGCGCCCGCAGAGCAGAAACATTGTTCAGTAAACTTGCAGTTTAAGTCTTGTCAGGATGTGACACGTTCATGTGTCTCTACATGATGTTTACTCTTTGTCAGTGTGTGAAAGTGCTTCACCTCATGTCAAAAGACATGACGAGATAAAATGGCCCAGATTGTTCTATCAGCCCCTTCAGACGACACTATTTAAAGATAATAAGTAACTGACCTCCGCTCTGCAGTTTTTAGTGGTGCTCAGGTTTCTCTCTGGTCCCTCAGCTCATTCTTTGTTGTGAGTCCACTTGCAGAGTTAAACTTTCAGAAAGACACGATCTGACTCTGTGTGTTTGTTTAACAGAAATTACCACCACAAACTTGCCGTCTGAGAGGACACCGGGGACTAAGCGTGGACGGTTAAAGACTGAGCGCAGCTCGAGCCGGCACTCGAACCTGAACCTCGCCGTCAGAGAGGCGAGACGTGATGGTCCGAGGACTGTGGCTCCCTCACCGCTGTGATTCGTGAACCGACTGTCTTTCTGGTAAGTGAGAACTCAGTCAGACGAGTGAAAAACTTCTGTCCGGGTCAGATTGTGCTGTGACAGACGTGTCAGCAGGGCAGGTTCAGGAATCGAGACAGTCGGGATCATTTAAACAAACGCATTTTTGAAGTGTTTGATCACATAAAATGATCGTGATTATATTTTTAATACTCTGTTTTTCTGGCAAAAAAAAATAGAAAAACGTGTAAAAGCAGCCCATGCATGCTTAAATATCATCTCATATAAATTTATTTGTAATTTTTAAACAAGAGTCCACAAACTAATGAGTGACGTCACACTAAAATACGCATAAATACAGTCTATGCTTTCGCCAAAACTTGAAAAAAATGTACCGCTCTTTGCCCTCTTGATGAGGGCGAAACACTCAAATGGGTCATTTTGTGGACAAGAAATTTGTTGCTTCTAAATGTTCCCAGAGAACAAATCCCTTCTCTAAAAATGTTGGCTTTGCCAAAGATGCAAAGATCCTAATTTAGCCATATTTAGATTTTATGGATTAATTTGTCAGTTTATTCAACCAGTGCTTAATAATTTTTAGGATATTTTTTTATGAAGCCTGGTTTACTTCAAATCTTCTTTGAAAAAATATACACAAAAAAATATATATTTTAATTATAACTCCCCTGAATTAAAAAAGGTTAGAAAACATATAAAAATACATTTTTGCATGTCTTAGGTTAAACAAAAAAAACATATCTTTCTCAAAGAAATTTAAAGAATCATCTTAAAAAATGGAATGTTATTAATCAATCCTGAAAAAAAAGAAAAAACCTCATCATTGGATCCTATTTTCCAGTCTTAATTTTTGCTGCAAACGTTAGTGCGGCGAAATGCTGCATAATCCCATAAATCATAGACCAGCCTACTCTTTATTTTAAGGGTGATTGTCTTTAAAAAAAAAAGATTTACGGTGTTTTACTGTAGTTTGGAAAAAAGGTACATTGACGTCAGAATTTGACCGTATTTTCACTGCAGTTTGTTGCAGCGTAGCATAACTTCTCCTCATGCTTTAGTAAGACTGCGCTCTGTTAGGGGCAGCATTATGCAGATATCATGATTCCTGTCCAACCGCTGATTGTTGGAGCGCCAGCGGACAGGTGGACCTGCCAGTGGAGCTCTTCATGCACACGCTGTGACTCTGCTTTTACTTTTTTCCTCTCCTCATTTGCATGGATTCATTTCAGTTCGTGGAGCTTTTCCAAACTAGTGCAGGAATTTCCTTTCTTACCGAGAAGCAGTGGTTAAAGTGTTCATTTCGATGCAGCAGCAGTGTTCAGTTATTGACAGTGTGAAAAGGGAAATTAGGTCAGAGGAATGTGGAGCACGAGGCGTTCTCAGGACACACAAAGACGGTCTTTAGCTTTATAGGTTTATCTTCCAGCCCGTTTGAAGTCTGATTTCAGGTCGTTGGCATTCTGGCGCTGATGAGCTACAGCGACGGTTACTCAGTGTCTGAGGGTGACTGACGTTTTCGATTAGAGTAAATTTTGTGAGTTAACTTTGAGAGGTGGATATTGATTGATCTTGCTTTGTTTTTTTTTTAAAAGTCTTCATGCGTGTGATTGAAACCGCTCAATCGCTCCTGGTTTCCTGGCCCGGGCGCGAGTCATTGTGAGCTCCCCGAGGAGGAACGCGGCGGTTTGAAGCCGAGATCAAGAATACTCAGCTGAATAAAAATAACACCAAAATACAATTTGCATTGATCAGTTTCCAGGCTTTTCAATAGCAATTGATTGAGGTTGAAATGAACGGACGGACATTTGGAGTTCTCGATGAGTCTGCAGTACAAAGACGCGTCTGTAAAGACGACTTTTTCTATCTGGAGACTTTTCATTTGAGGCTCGGTGTCCATGCTGAACGACTGCGGACTGTATGTACACACACTGAGATAAAAATACACATAAAAGCTCATATACAGTAAGCATAGCATGAAAAGCACTTTTTGATTCACTCTGCCTTTATGTGAAGCTCACCACCAGGACTCACAGTCGCATACCTCATTATCTCCGCGATCACGTGTTTGGCTGTGTTTGTGTTTATCTGTCTGCAGATAATCTCACAAACTACTGAACCCGTCAGCCTAATATTTACTGTGCACGTTTGACTCTTTTAGCACATCTTGTGGTTGCAGAATTTCAAAATTGTTGAAAAACTTGATTTAGTGTACAGTAGTACAGTATATGCACATTTTCTGAAAACTTGTTGTGGCTAGAAACAACAAGCCTTTCTCTTTTTTTCCTTTTTTTTGTTTGTTTTTGTTTTTTGCTTCTTAGGACATCTCACAAGTCTTAAACACATCGATGCATTAGCACCTGTTGTGGCTGATTTTGCAAAGACTCATTTATTTACACATTCAGCAGAGAAACATTAGGAACCGTGTAGTTTCTGTTTCTGTCCACCTGCAGAATTAAGTCCAGTGAAACTCAGGAACTCCTCGGAAATATCCGTGTTTAGCTGCTAAAGGCTTTGCTATGTTCATTAGCTTGTTGCTAACTTTGTCTGTTGTTGTCACATACAGGGTTTTATTACAGTGTTTTTTGTTTGTTTGTTTCTGATTTTTTTTTTGCTGTGGCTGGAAACAGAAGTAATGAAAGTGCTGAGTCCAAACTAAGGTCACGTTAGATGAGTGTCCCAGTCTTTCCTTTGGTTTTTAGAAAAATCTGCATTCATATGATAACACTGTGAAAACCATCCTTGTGTACACACATCTGCAAAAACAACTGAAATCACTGTAGTGTGCATGCCAGGCCAGTAGCTGGCAGTGTAACTTTGTAATGACACACCATAGAAGAAGAAGACGTGCATGTGCAAAGTGCAGCCGTGACGTCGCCGTTCTCACAGAGGCGTATTGCCAGTTTATACAGCGACAGATGGGGCGCCGTTTTCAAGAAGTTAAACTCTGGAGCCCAGATTCAAAAGTTTTCAGGCCCCCAAAAGTCTTTTGTCATGTGAATGAAAGACCAAACCACAACAAAAGTTTACATTTGTAAATGGCCCCAAAACCCTGAAAATGGAGGTTATAAAAACATTAACAATAAGAGACTAAAATGCTCCATTAAGAACATAATAAATCAACAGAAAAGCAAACGGTCCAAAAACAGAAATACAAACAGCAAAAGCAATAAAACCACAAATAAAAGGAAATACAAACAATAAAACACAAATAATATAAGTCAAATAAATTGACATAAAAGACGACATCACATAGAAGCAAGTCTGTAAAGTGGCTTTTAGGAAGTGATTTCAAAGAAGTCTCTGCTGCTGCCAGCCTGATTTCCTCCTCCCATTCAGCTTTAAATTTTAAAATCATGATGCAGAAAACATTTTTACGCAACTAAAACCACAGAGAAATTGCTGTTATCCAATTCAGTGCAACCTGACGAATTAGTCAGGGTTTCCTTATTTATTATTCATTGGCCCCAACAATGATATCAATTACTATTACTTTGAAAGATAGAGAAGAAAACAGCTGATGAGGAGATTCCTCCCAGAGCCTTTTTCCAGACTTCCCCCATCCTCCCCGGTGTGTTGCAGCGAGAGTCTGAGCGCCGAGGAGGAGCCGCGTTATGAGAAGATAACACGGGGAGATTGAGCAATCCAGCGAGCGTGACACCGCCTCTGGCTGGACTTCTTGATTACCAGCCGCTCGCTGCTTCTGTAACCTCAGCGGGGCCCTTCGCTGGAGAAAACTCCTCATCACTCGCCTCCCACCGCGCCTCATTACAAAGCCACCGCCGCTAGCGCTGGTCCGGGATCAGCTCACCTGCACTTCAAAACTCACACATGGCGTGTTATTAAAGCTGATCTGGGGTCAGAGCTCAGAGACGGAGGCAGCTGAAGACTCTCTGGTGTCAGAAGAATCAAACAGGCCTGCTGGATGTGGTGATGTTATTGGCTCACCTATGCAAACGGATCACGTGAGATCACGTGACCTAACACATGCTGATGACATCACACTTGAGCCCCCTATGGTGGCGTGTCCTGAACTGCACGGACAGAAGCTGCTGTTTGATTGGACGGATAAAAGCAGCAGGGACTCTGATTGTAAAATCAATATGAAATGTGGAGAACATTGATGACTGAATTCAGCTGGTAAATAGAAATATTATGTACAGTAACATAAAGGTTAAATACGCCTTTTGTTTTTGTAGCTGCCATAAGTGGCAGTTAGACCTTAAATTTCATTCATAACATTAATATTTGAGTTAAATCAAATAAAACCCAGCCCTCATGGTGACGGGCGGGCACCGACCGTCCACGTCAGCCTTTAACATGTTGGGTATACCTTACACGCCAAGCTTTAACTTTCTGAGGTGTGAGAACGGGTTGCATGAGCACGTAATTTTAGGAAGCCCGAGTGCCCTTACAGGGTGGTCAAAATCTCATCAGCTCAGTCGCCAGCAGATATTGGCATCATGATGTTGATGCGTATCGTATCAGCGTTTCTGATGTGCCGTAGAATGAGAGTGGACTTTGTCAGCAGGAGCAGGAGGGGACAGACGCCAGTTTAACAAGAAAACAACAAACAATGCTTGTATAACGGATAACGGAGCGACGGAGCACTTTTTTTTTGAGTCATTTCTGTGTTCCTGGTGGATTTTTAGCCCCCAGTCAGGGCGTGTTTGAGCGCGGTTTGCACATTGTTCCGACGGCCTGAATTTTCAAAGCCCCATTAGTCCAAAAAATGTCCCACTGGTTCAAAGCTGCTGTCTCCGATAGACCGTTATCCCATAACAAAACACTGCAAGAAGTCCAGTGAAACAGCAAAAGGCGCCACGATGTGGACTGCAGACTTTCCCATAAAACCAAACACGTTCTCATCACCAAGTTGGACTTCTGCGTCTACATATTACGCTCTAGGTGTCCTTCTGCACCTGCTGTTGACATGGGAACGCTGGGACGCCAACAAATCCACATGCTGGCAAGGATGGTTAGGATGAGAGGAAGGAGGCACATGGTGAGGTGTAGAAAAAAAAAACACATTCGGGCCCCCTCCTCTGCCCCTCCCGCCTGTCAGGGACCTTTGTGCTCCTTATATCACGTCCTTACTGGCAGCGTTTGAACCCGACGGCGTCCAGCAGCGTATCAGGCGGACGTGAAAGGTGGCTTTTGCCGTCATGATCTTTCGTCGACAGCACTCACAAAGTGGCGGTATTTGACAACTTCAGAATGAGTACGGGCTGGTGTTTCCGGTGGCTTTTTAGCCCCAAAATATGTGTGCGTTTTAACTCAGAGTGTACATTGTTGCAACGGCCAAAAATGCTGAAGCCCCGTTATTCCAGTGAAGTCCAGTGAAACAAAGCAAAAGGCCTCACCATGCAGGCTGCCTCCAAAACTTTGAAGCCTCCAAATGTCCCATTACACCGAAAGTCCATTTCTTCGACAGCCAGTTATCCAAAAACAAATTCCCATTGCTCCAAAGTTCTGTCCCTCCAAAAATACCCCCCCCGCAGATAGACGAGCTGATCGCCAGAAAAGGACTTTTCTTCAGACCTTTCCTAAGAACTAATTTAAGAAAAAACTGGAAGATTTTAGTGAACGAGTGAATTGGTGTCATGACGTCATTCAGAGGAGGATTTCTGGGAGCTCATGTCACGTGCAGGTTTTTAACACGTGCACCAGACAACATGTCTGAACATGCATCAGTGGTGACAGCTTCATGTGAGAGTCAGTAACTGCACGGCGCTCTTTGAGGGATTGTGGAGGGACCGCAGCGCCGAGGGATTCGAGTCGGGCAGAATCCTAAAGAGTTGGCTCCCGTTCTGCTGTCGGTGCGAGCAGTCGGGGCCGCCTGGAGCCGTCAGCGGAGAGCAGGATGAAAACTGTCACATCTGTGTCTCAGACGACTCGTCTCATCGTCTCTACGGTCCGCTGATGCAGCTGAGGAGCACCGTCATCCTCCGCCTCCAAAACTCTGTACAAATCACTTCAGGTGCTGATTTTGCGTCAGCGGCGTTCAAACTCGACACTTCCTGTCCAAAGAGCTACTGAGGCTGCAGGGAAATACCCGAGATGATTTTTACATACGCTCAAAAGTAATTCAGACAAGATGTGCACTGTTTGTGATGTGTAGAAGAGGGCGACACAGGAGTGAGCTTTTACTGCTGTCCACTCCCATAAAATCTCCTGTCTCGTCCCAATCTCAAGACAGAGTTTACAAAAAACCATCTCCCCCTTAATCCAAAAAAAAAAGAGTAAAATAAAATAAATAATAAAAAGTCCTGTTTTATCCCAATCTCAAGAAATAGTTTAAAAAAAAAAAAACACTCCCTGTCTCCATCCTAATGCCGAAAAAAGTAGAAAAAAAAATCCTGTCCTGTCTCAATCATAAAACAGTGTTAAAACAAAAGAGAACTAAAATCCGTTTCCTTCCCAATCCCAAAACAAAGTAAAAAAATAAAAATAAAATAAATAAATATATATATATATATTAAAACTCCTTTCTCCTGTCCTAATCCCATTTCAGAATAAAATTAAATTAGAATTTAAATTAAAAAGCCTTTCCTTTCTCCCATTCTAATCTCAAAACGAGTCAAATAAAAATACAAAAAAACTCCTGTTTTCCATCCTAATCCCCAGAACAATGAAAATCCTAAATAAAGAGTAGAAAAAACCCCAAAATAAAATAAATAAAAACATGTCCTGACCCAGTCCCAGAATTATGACTTCAGATTTCAGAACCTAATAAAGCAGCATGAACTACACTCAATGCTAACACAAAATTGGGGGAATCACCATTAACGTGCTAACGAGAATTAGCATCGCAATTGTGATTTGACATTTTAGGCAGATTTGAATATTTAAGGTTGATGCGTCCCAAAATTGTGTGATTTTTGTGGCTGTGAACATTATTATTCCATAATTAAATCATTTTCCATACATTTTTATTTATTAATGGCATTTTTATATCAGTGTGATTGTGTTTGGTTACTTTAGGATATTGAGCAGGGAGTTCAGATTTTTTGCAAAGAAAAAACTTTAATTGTGGATGAGGACTTTATTTTTAAAACAAACAAAAAAACATAAAGTTATCCTTTTAAACGCCAATAATTTCTGTAAAATTCCCGAATAGTTAGTGATTATGTCTTTATTTTGTAGCTACCTTTTCGAGTCCACCTTGAAAACAACATGATCCTTTAAATTTGCCAAATGAACGACTTTAAATATAGAATTAATTTATATAACCATGATATAACAAGTCAAGGAAGAAATATTTATTTTTCCAGGCGAGCTCGTCTTTATGCTAAGCTAACGCTAGCCGCCTCTGAGCTCCAGCTTTATATTTTAGGAGCAGATATGGAGAGCCGGATCAGTTTTATCATTTTAAGTCATAGAAATAATGATTTTCAATTTCATCTTTTACTATTTATCAGATGAAGTACATAATTGAAAAACATGTTCGTAACTTGTCTCAAAAAATAAGAGGATAAAGTATGTTTTTTTATTTCTAATTTCATTGTTGTGCTTCCTGACCAGTTTCTAAATACCAAACGCATCATCACAAAAAAACAAATTAAGGAAGAAATGATTAATTTAAAAGAATAAATGGATGAATAACTGAGAACGTCCTCATTTCTTTAGGTGGTTGGTTATTTAATGAAGGCTAATAGCTTCTCTCATTCTTCTGTATCGTAGAAAAGAGAATTTGTCCAGAGCGAGGATACAAACACGCGCCGCGCTGCAAGAACAGTCCATTACAAGGACTAAAAATTCATTACTGGCCCCATAATGACGGCGATTAATTCTCACCCTTTGCTGGATTCAGCCCCTTTAAAAAAAGGTCTCAAATTGTCATGAATCTGGGATTCAATAAGATGCTGAACTGCATTTTATGCTCGTGGTGAATTCCAATTAGTTGCAATTAGAGCCTTCGGAGCGGTACGGCGGCGTTTTCGGAGTGTTTTTGCTGAGGTCGCCCCGTCTGTCTCTCAGGGAGCCTGCGGTTCCTGCTCAAGTAAACCGGTGTGCCCTCACAAGCATATTCCCATTTTCTGCTTCACTGAACTGGTGGTCCCCAATAATCCTAACACCATCATTTAGTCCAGGCAGGCTGTGTTCTCATTTTTACCCCCACCACCTCCACCTCAGCTCCATTTTCTCGTCCCACACAGTCGGCGTGGATTCCCCGAGCCCGGCAGAGTAGAATTAATGCGCAGAGTTTGTTGGCCTCCTTCTCTTTGTGCACCTTGAAAGAAATCGCCTCCAGAAAAAAGGTGGGTTAAATTCACGCCCCCCCCCTGTTTTTTTTAAATTCACGCCTCTTTTTTTTTTTCGACAGATTTCTTCTGTTCTGATTTCTTCTCATCCTGCAGCCGGTTTCTATCCTGCACCTTGCAGAGGAGGTTTCTTTAAAATTATCTTATTTATTTTTTCAAAGGAGGCCAGGGGCCAGTCGCAGCAGCCCCAAACATCTTTTTAGGATTTAAAGATATTTCTAGAGTTTAACACATTTCTAAGATTTAAAGGTGTTTCTTGGATTTCAGGATGTTTCTATAGTTATTTAAAGGTTTTTAGGATGTTTCTTGGAATTGAGGACATTTTTAAGATTTTAGGACATCTATAGGATTTAAGGAAAGTTCTCGGATTTTATAATGTTTCTAGGATTTTAGCACATTTTAAGGATTTTAGGATGTTTCTAGGATTTTATGACGTCTCTCAGATTTTAGTACATTTAGGATTTTAGCACATTTCTAGGATTTCAGGACGTTTTCTAGGATTTTACATTATTGCTAAGGATTTTTAGGACATTTTGGGGGATTTTATATGACATTAGGGTCTTAGCTAGGACCTCTGTCGGGGGTGTGGGGGATCCTCCAATGGCACTGATTCACAATGGTTCTCAGTGTGAATCACTTTATATTTTTATTGTAAATTAGAAAATGTTTGGGGGCCCACAGGCACCGTATCAGGGGCCAGATTGAGTCCACAGGCCATAATTTGAGTATCCCTGCTGTACTCAGAAAGGCTTTCAGACGCAGCAGCCGGGGCGAAGTGCTTTTCCATCATCTCTGGGTTGCTCCGTCATGCGGACGGCAGGTTGGAACAGAATTGTGTGCTGAGTGAAAAAGGGGAGCGAGAGGAAGAATGAGGCGAGGTGACGGAGGGAAAGAAAAGCCTTTCTGTGATGCTGGCACTCGGTCAGGTCTCGTCGAAAGCAGAGCGATAAAAAAATAAAAAACTTATCTATAATAACCAAAACTGGAAAGAAACAAAAAAAAAGCAGCCAGATACTGCGGAGGCGAGAGGAAATAAAAGTTAAGCCGCCATGCTTGTCCTTTGCACCATGTCCTTTAAGACAGCAGCATTTTTCCTCTTCAGAGATAAGGATTGATTATCCGGACAAGCTCTCCTAAAGCTCAGCGCTCTTAGTTCCACAGGCGGGAGAGACATCACAGATGAAACAATGTGTTGTGGATACGAATCAAACGGGAGCGTGCAGGAGGAGCGAGATGGCCGTGTTTACAGAGGTCTGCCCAGAACAAAGGCGGCACAGGCTTACGTTGATGGACGCAAATCCTGAGTCTCGCTAACTACCCGCTTCGACTTCCATCCCGCGAGCGCCTGACGAGAACTTTGATCTCTCACATTCAGTCACCTGGCTCTCTTCCACCAGCCCGGATATGTCTAGACAGATAACCCACACACAACTTTGTTCCTTGAGTTTGGTGTTTAACGCTGTCGGTCGGATTCCTTCACCTCGCCGCCGCGCCCGCCTCCTACACGAATTTACAGGATCACAGATCGACAATCACTTCTCACAACAATCCTCCTCCGGCCCCGTCTACACGTACTCACGTATCTGAAAAACTGAAAGTTTGCACCTCTTTTACTAAAGAAAACTCCATCTTTGTTTTACTAAATATCTCCCCGAGAATAATTCTCAGCTGCATCTTTAACAGCCTTAAAAGGGTGAAAATTTCACTGAGGCCCCGAGGCAAATATTACCAAAAGTCAAAAGAGTAATTCCATGCATAAATACTTGATCTTGTGTTTTTATCAACCTGAAAATGAGAACACAACCAAAGAGTTTCTATTGCTGTCCAAATTTACTACGTTTCTTGACTGTTATAATGTGAAAAAAAAACTTAATAATAAAACATATTATGACTAATAAATAGCAACCTAAAGCTAAGTTTATTTACTTCATTTAATACATGAATTTGGCGAATTCCAGTGACGTGTACTGTAAAAAAGAAAAACAAAAACGTTTTTTACCGGAAAAAAGACAAACAAACTGCTAGCTATTGTTGCCAGAATAATTCCTTAAAAAATACAGTGAAGATGTAATGAACTTGATGTAATGAAAAAATAATACATTTTACAATTTAATTTCAACTGTAAAATTGTTGTAATTACAATATTTTAAACAGTAATATTTACACTGTCTAGTTTGAAGACAAAAATAACATTTCTGTAACTCCATCACCAGTCACCTCATGTGTAAAAACCCTCAAATGAAATCATTAATTGAATTTTTAAACGTTAGAAAATCATAATTACTTTTCTTTCAATTTCATTTAGATGCTATGAGCAGGTAAAATAACTTCTTTTTTTAAAAAATCTAATTTATGCCAAAAAAAATGTTCTCATATTTTTTTTAGATTTAACATCAACAGAAAAGCTCAAGTTTAAAGAAACATTCAAATATTTTCAAATTCATTGTGAAATCCATTTTAATAATCCACATCCATACTACGTAGTACTACTACTGCTACTTCTGCTCCTAATAATAATAATAATAATGATAATACTACTAACTAATAATAATAATAATAATGATATGAATTATTATTAATAATATTGATATTGTTATTAATATATTTTTGATTGATTGATTTTAATTTATTTGGAACATGTAAATAAAGAAATTATACTAAAGCAGACAGACAAAAAGGTAATACAGTGGAAAACAATGAAAAACATAAAGCAAAAGAAATAGTCAAACACATGATAACTTGGTTTATATATTCAAAAGGAGTGAATATTAATTAACCAGCTTCCCTATTAATTTAAACCTTTACTGTAATAAATTAAATATATACATACACCTACACACTCAAAAATAAATTTCTGCTATTTTTCATTATTATTTACAGAAAAATGTCTATTATTATTATTATTATTATTATTATTATTATTATTATTATAGTTGTCATCACAAAATAACCTACATATGTAACTTATCTGCAGTTTGCAGAAATGTTCGGTATATTTGAGGAGAAACTGGACGTCAGAGCGACGGGTTTGTTATTGGATAACGGGCTGTCTGAGAAATGGACTTTCAGTCCAATGGGACATTTCTCAGACAAGCAGGGCTTCAGATTTTGGAACAATGAGCCGTCGTCCCGCTGATGGCTCCTCAACGGCTCCACTGAAGCAGCTACAAGTACAGAGTTGCACAAGGGCACCTTGACAGCAGGTGTTGAGGGAGGGAAAGAGTCCGAGGAGGGAGTAAATTTCTCACTTGGGTTCCTGTTTGAGTAATAGCAGCTTTTCTTTTAAAACGAACCCCAGAATTAGAGGCAGCGACTGGCTGCTGCTCCGTGTAATATATTGTGCGATCAGCGCGGCTTAATGTTCTCCGAAAGGACAGAGATCGACCCGCAATATTTCAGGCCTTTCAGGCTTACGCAGGCAGGGACACCGAATCAGAGGGTTCAATAGTGGCTTCATGTGAGCCTCTCGCATCAAACGCCGCAGATTAAGAGAAGATCGAGCCCTTTAAACTTCGAGCGTGCACGTAACCTGGAAGACTCCTCTTTGAAAGGCAAAGAGTGTCAGGTATGAACTTAAACACGGGCCTGACAGCAATTTAGCCTCACCTAATTCCTGCTCTCCAGCCCAAATCTCTGTCTCTATGCTTCTGATATTTAAGATTCAGACGATGCACCACAGAGCGTTTGAGAGGAAGGAGAGAGAGGAGGGAGGAGAAGCTGTTTTTGAGGGAAGGAGCAACCCCCCAGCAGTTAAAGTCAGACTCTTTTTTTATCTTTGAATCTTTTTATCAAGAAAAATATTAAACTGAAGAGTGCCGAGCAGCACAGCTCCTCATGACATTTTCCACTTGCCTGTACCCAGCGTCCGTTTCCTCCTCATCAAACCTCGACCCGGCCACTCTGCGAGGAGACGAAGGGCAGCTTCTGTGTCTCCAGAGCGTCTTTTGTGTCTTTGAGTGAGCTCCTTCGTTCTTACATCGAAGAGGAAACTCTGTGATGAGATCTGCGGTTTGGTAGAGAAAAATCTGACATTAAGCTGCCTTCACGTGCTCCCGGAAATATTCTATTTACGAGTTACGAGCACACGAGCGTCTCTCCAAAGTCGTCACTACGAGTGGGAAATTGGGAATTTTCTATGAAATGAGTTGCAGAGTTGTGACATTTGTGTGACGTTTCCGGGCAGCATGAACGGTGGAAAGCATGAAAACAGTGTCAATAACTGATGGTAAAAAATTCTGTGTTTTGTGATTTTGTTACTAGCAGCTTTCATTAACTTTAAGTAGCTGCACTTTTTAGTACATGTGTCTATTTGCTGTAGCAAGCAAACTTTTAATAATAAAGCACGCCAGGCCATTAAACTATCAGTGATAACTTTTATTTTATCTTATCTTATCTTATTTTTATTTTATATTATCTATTTTATTTCATTTTATTTTATTCTATAACTTGATTTGGTGACTTCACATCATAAATGCATAAACATGTAGGGCAAAAGTCAAAGTTTGGTCAGTGGTTATAATTTTTTTGGATTAATTTCTGTATTAGATATCCATTTTTGAGCACATGTAGTATGGTATTAATGTTTATAATAGTGTGAACTAGATTAGTTGGAAACTTCTTTTTTTCCGCATAAACCCCGATAAGTTATTTCTAAGCTATGTTTTAGTGGTTTTAAATACGTCTTTGAAATCATGGCTCACCGTGTCCGTTTCCTTTGCTCTTTGGTGTCGTGAATAAACTGCAAACAGCTTTCAGCGTCTTTAAATGCTCTTAGCATTAAAATGCAGCCCGATTTCTCCGTAGCTTCCATGTTTTTCTCACTTTTTGACCTCAGAGCTCATCAACACAACCAAGTCGGAAGAACAACTTCCCAACTCGGAAAAGCACGGCCTTCCGACGTCACATGAACGCAGCATCACCCTGTAATTTTATAAATTTTACTACCTTTGTGGCGCGGGGATGCTATGTAAAGCGAGCATTGCAAGTGGGATCGGGCGTTATGTGTTTTTCATACTTTCCTGGAACTTCACCGCGGTACACGGTATGTGACGGTATCAGTGTGCGACTGAGGACAATTCAAAGTGCTTTACAGAGCAATAAAACAGAAAAACATAATAAAAGATACAGTTTTACAATAAAAGAGTAAATAAATGAGATATAAAAGGTTAAATCAGTTGCTAAAATTTTTTTTAAAAATAAATTAAAATTTTTTTTTTTAAAAATATACTGTGGGGTGTTTTTTTTAACTCAGTGTGAATGTTTAGAAAAAAAAACAAAAACATTATTGTGTTATTTAAACAGCGGCAGCTCGTGACAGCTGCGACCTGACCCTGTTTAAGAAATCCTTCTTAAATCATCACAAAATGTTTTACTCATATAAAGATCACAAGCTCAATAAAAGGCCTTTTCATCAAACAAATCCAAATGAGCAAGATGTACGACTGGAGATGAAATGAAAAGAATTAGAAGCAATTCTGCACCTTTTTAATCACTCCTTCTGTTGCAGCATCAGACATCTTTTTAGGTTTGTAAGATCCAAGGATTTTTTATCTCCCTTTGACTGTCACCGATGCCAGCTGAAGGGAGTGAGGGATTCACCCAATTAATTTAGTGAAGCCTGCAATAAAAAGGCTGAAAAGCGAGCATCCAAGTGGACGGCCTTGCAATTCAATTAATTAAGTAGAGTGCGTGTTGCTCTGCACATGAAACGCTGAAGTTATTCGGTGATGTCATGGTGCAGACAGAGCAGCTGAGACTTTTGTCTGCAGATGCCTGTTTGTGCGTCTCAGAGTTACGAGACGTCTGTGAGTTTAGGCTTTATATGCAAACTGCAGAGAGTATCGTGTTTCATTCAATTTACTTGCCTGTGCAAATGGTAGTCAACAAAATTGACGTCCCGCTGAGATATTAAAGTTTTATGATTGTGTGTAACAGACTTTGTCAAGCCTCTGCAGGAAAATATACTGGAGGAGGATTATTGATACTGGTCCACTCAGAAAGTTCTGGCAATTCACTGCGACAGCTACAGGAAGTTCAAGGAGACGACTTTCTGTTTTTTAAGTTGTCGGCTTCACTCAAAGACAAGCGTTCAACATGATTTCTGCCAAAGTGAAGTTTTTTGGGAAAGCCGTCAGAGCTTAAGAAGTAACTCCTCATGAGACGTTTGAACACACTAAGTTGAAATTTTGCCCACAAGCAAAAGAAAAGCTTTTGTCAGATTCAGCAGCGTTTCCTGCTTTTTTCCCTCTTTATCAGGCTGTCATAGTTAATATTCAGATGTCCGAATCTGGTTTTATTCAAGGCCAGCTGTCTGAAACCATAGTTGATAAGCTTAATAGTTATAAGTTATGCTTATAACTTAAAAGTAATGTACATTCAAGTTTCAGGCCATCGGAGACAAAATGCATTCAGTCACTCATTTGAGCAGCGTCCTCAGTTCAGATCTGGTCTGAGCCGATTTTCTGCCCAAATAATCATTGAGTGTGAGGGGTTATCGAAACGATCTTAACGTTACCAACTGTGTCGGAGCCTTTCCGATCTCAAATCGTAAATATCAAACATGTGTGATATTTACAATTAAATTATATGAAAATGTGCGTATATATTTATTTATTTTGACTCACCTGGTGTATTATAGGGGGAAGTGACGTAGGAAAAATAGGAGGCTGTGCCAGCTGTTACCGTTTAGGAGGTTGGCGATTCAGAAAACCTTTTTATGCTAAAGGATTTTAAAGCAAATGATGGTTATTTTTTAGAAACTGTTGTGGATTTTTGCTCAGGAGGACCTAATCTGCGACAGGGCGTGTGGTTTTGTTTTTGTTGTCGTTGTTGTTGTTGCTTCCTTTTTCCTTCTTTCGCCCACCTGTGGGACAGTAAGGCTATTTGACTGCATCAAGTAACTATTTTGGGAACTTTGGGGACTGCTGGGGACTCTGGATTTGGGGATTATTGGGATGACTATTTCTTTAATTTGTCAGAAGTTTCCTGTTCCTGAAGTATTCCTGTTATCGTGTGATTTAATTTGATTTTTTTCATATAAGATGATTGAAGCAACAAGTGAATTGTCGTTAGGTAATCTTTAATCCTGATGGCTATTTTGGTGTTAAATGTGAGATTTTCTGTTTAGATTTGGAAATACAGCTGATTATTTAGTTTCATTTGGAGCAACTAATTACCGCAGGACAGATCGACCTGTAACATATTAAGTAGCATATGTACCTTTGTACCATTTTTACCTTGTTTTTAAGGTGAATTGTTGCATTAAAAAGCCTAATTTTAGCTGGTAAACTCTGTCGGCTGCCTGACTTTGATGCCTGATATCATTATATGAGTCTGTTCACAAGTCAAAATGTCCACTGTGGAGGGAGTCTGTGATAATGTCCCGATGTCCTGCCCCCACGACCCTCATGTTACACCTGCCGACCTACAGATGTTTTTAATGTCTCATGTCAATTAACACTTTCACATGAGGGTCGCAGAGACAACAGAGCAGCAAAAGCAGTTAGACCTTTTCCCTAACATCTTCCTCCAGCTGGCCCCGGGGATCCTGGTGTGATTCCAGGCCAGCTGGGTGATTTAATATCACCAGCGTTCTCTCATTATGACTCAGTTTTTTGGGCCCGAGCACCGACCCAATTCCAGGCGTGACGGCCCTACTGAAACTGAAGAAATTAGTATTATTTTTGTCTCATATGAATGGTATTTTTAAGGGGATAAAGGTGCTCGAAACCTCATGAAACTTAGCTCACGCATCAGAACTGGTGAATATTTGATATTTTATGGGTCTTGTGCTTGGGTATAAAAAGGTAAAAAGGTCCTAAAAAGTAAATTAAAAACTATAAAATTTGGTGAAGACGTGTATCATAGACAGACGTACAAAAACCCTGTGTGTGTGTGTGTGTGTGTGTGTGTGTGTTTAAGATGGAGCTTTTCTTTTTATATAATGCTGGGAAGTTTAATAAATAATAATAATTAGTTGATTATCCCTGCTGTAAACCATCTTCAAGGTGATACCACAATTATCATCATAGATCATCAGACCGATTATTGATGATTAATTAACAGTTCTCACATTTAAACAGACTTTTCAACTTACTGCACAATTCAGGATAAAATAAAAAGATGATGGACAGGGAAATAATGGCTTAAATGTATCATGTAAACAACATGATATTTTCATTATAATATTACACGTCCACAGTTCGCTTCATTGCTTGGACATGTCCACATCTCGCTCCATCGCGTGGACATGTCCGACAGCCCGCTCCAACATGGACATGTCCAACATTTTTTGTTGCTTTTTTTGTTGCCAAAATACTTTACTTTTTTGTAATTTTTTGCCTGACATACTATATAATGACATTTTTTATTTTGACTGAAATACTGTACTGTAGCTGTGTTTGAAACCGTCCCCTCTTTCACTCACTCACTATTCACTCTGTAGTGCGTATTAAATAGTGCACTATAGAGTGAATAACCAAACCAGATTTCGGACACTACGTTGGATTTTTTTCCCCCCGATAAATACATGACTGCATTGCATTGTGGTAGATGGGAGTTGATGTAGGGTACATCGTATGTACACGTAATTTGCTGTGCATTGTGGGCATTTGATAGTGCACTATATAATCGATGAAATTTACAGCAGAGAATTCAAACACCACTACAAAATGGTGAACACACTATATAGTGCACTATATCCGAGATAGGGCAAGATTTGGAACACAGCTAATGACATTTTTGCCATTTTTTTTGCCCGATATACTATACTACGTCTTCTTTAAGTTTCTTTAAGTTACACGGACGTTTCATTTTTTTCTCCTATTGCTTTTTTACAAATTGTGCAATTAATGTTCCGTTTCGTTTGTCATTTAGTGTTCAGACTGTTGTTGGGTGTGACCCCGCGCTCACAGAGCACCGTTTAATAATCTTTTAACTATCATGCAACTGCCAGCCTCAAACAAACGAGCGCCGTGTCTTTTGTCAGCATCGCGTCGTGTTCTGCTGCTGAAGGAAATGCCTGTGAGCCAAAAGTTCCTCATCCACGGCGTATCAAAGGGAACACCTTGTCTGGCTGCAAGCTGCAGCGCACACGTGCAGATTACCTTCACAGCCGGCGTCGTTCAAAGCCAATCCACAGAATAGTGAAATGAGGAGAGATAAAGAGGCAAAGTCACGTTTTCACTCGCAGTTAGAAGCGACGCTCTTGTAAAACCCAGGAAATAATCAATTACTTTTTCACTGCCCCGTTTGTCCGATTCAAGCTGGCATCAAAGCGCCGCTCAGTTGAAGGGAGATGAATTTGGTTGCGTTTGAATAACAACTTTGATTTTTGCATACATTTTGTTGGTTGTGATGCGGCGTCGGCAGGCGTTATCACAGGACACGCGCCTGTCGAGGCTTCAGCTTTTTAAAGAGCAACTTTGTTTGCTCATTCGGTCAAACGATGTAATTTCATCCTGTTTAACTCTGTTTCATGCGGCACATTCACATAAGAAAAGTCTGTATTTTACTCAGATTTACTGACATTATTCCCCACATGTGATGTCAATGCTCCACATAACATCCTTGGATCCTTAAATCCACCTCTGCGCTGAACCTGTTGAAAAATAGAAAAATATTCCTCACCGCATAATAATGCTGAAATACTCATTCATAATTTCCACTGCAGCCTCCTCAGAAAATGGGGTGCAGAAAAACAAGAAGAAAAAACCTCAAATCACCAGCAGATCACAGAGATGTGGATTCACACAGGACTAATATTATCCCCTGACCTCTGGGTTTGCTGATATATGGTGGGTAATTTTCCCTGGAATTTTTACGTTACAAATTTCAGACAAGGCTGAATCACGCAGGATCAAAATCACAGACGTCCTCCATAGTTATCACAAGTTACTGGAGGACCTCACATAAAACTACTCCAATATATGGCTTCGGACTGTTTTGAATACTCTGTTTCCAACCATTTTCTTTTTCTATTCTGGCTGTAGTATTAGGTCATAATATGTCGGTATATGATCATTTGCTCCAGGTACTCCAGGTGTTGACACTACATACACTGCTAAAGTTACATCTTGTAACTTTTGTCTAATATCTTGGAAATTTAAGCTCCATTTCTAAAGTTGCTTATTGCTTTTTTCCCATGTTTTTGAGAGAAATTGGTTTTCAAAGGGTTAATATCTGGAACACGTGTCCCCTCCTGTAAAAACATAGCAGTAGTCATAGCAGAGGACTTTTATTTTGACAGAATTAATGACATTTACACCATAAAATGATGCAGAAAATGCATAAATTGGTGCATGAAAGTTCAGCAGAATGCAGGAAATTAAAAATCCTCGTTCCCACGTCCCCCACAATGTTGAATCGAAACTTACGCCTTCGGTCAAACGATTGTGCAGTCGTTCAGTCACACAAATTTTGCATGTATGTGAGAAGTGAAACATGATTTTGATGGATACAAAAGTAAAGATGACTCACAGCATTGATTCACAGAGTGGATTTTCAGAGTAGACCTGCAGTTTGAGGCGCGGATGAGGAATCAAACACAAGCTGAGAGGCAAAAAAATTCAGGCGGAGAGCGAAAGAGAGAAAAATAAAAGGCTGTGGGTCTGCATTGTAAACAACTCTTACCCCAGGCGCCGCACGTGGTTCATATGAGAAGCAAAAAAAAAGCTCATCATATCACAGATGGCTACCCAATCCAAGGCAAATGTCAAAAGGACTCTGATGACAGCCAGAGCACCTGTGAAAAAGAGCACAGCGCCGAGAACATGATGGATTTACAGATGGTCGTGTGTGTCGGGAGATGATGGAAACCCCATCACAAATGTCTCTGTATCAGCTTATATTCAGGCACATTGAATCAAAAAACACTCCCATTTGGTCCCAATGTTTATATTTGCAGTTCTATACATCCAAAGCAATCATTTGTATCTCTTTCAGACTGAATCCGACTTCAAATTATGCCAGAAAACACTCGCGGGGAAGATAAACAATGAGATTCAGTCAAATAAGACTTGTTTAGTGTACACTTACGAAAAAAAGAGAAAAAAAGACACTTTTATGGAGATTCGCAGCAACAGTCGTGTTCCTCGCAGGCTACACTTTCACTAAAGGTCACTTCCTACTAAATGTAAATTAGTCAAAGTGTTTCCTCTCCCACTTTCTTATTATTTCACATTTTGCTCCCTCGGGATGATTTGAATGACAAAGCTCTGCTCGGCTTTGAGGCTAAAGGCAGAAGAGTCTGCACAAAGCCGCATTCTCCCTGAGCCTTTTCCCAGCCAATACATATGCTAATACTTCAAGTCACAGCTGATCGAAGAACTTACGCTATGAAACATTTTACAGTAAAATTTATTCAAAACTCGCTTTTCAAAAAAAAAAGAACGTATCCGGATCTCATTGTCGGGTAAAGTGGAGCAAATATCCAAGAGAGTGGCCTTGTTTGTGAAGCTTTGGTTCTCCAGGCAGCCATGAAACACAGTTTTACTCACAGAAACAATAATACCTGGTCTGACAATAATGCTCCCTTTAGTGTGTGACTCTCACCTGTATGGAAGACGTCAAATGCCTGAATAGAAACTAAACATACTGAGAAATGAGAAATGAAGGGAAATACAGTGAATACTATTAGGTGTTTTTCCTTTTTAATTTAACACATTTGATGAGCCATAAATAACCCTTTAAAAACTGGAAACAGCACCAGTTTTATTGTGTTTCGCTCTCAATAGTATTTCAACCTTCGAATCTGGAGCAAATATTTTCTTTTAAAAAACGTGAGAAAAAGGCAGGAAGTGACTTGGCAAGAAATGTCCGAAAAATTGAGAAAAAAAAAGGACATTTTTATTTTTTATCTTTTTAAGCTAGTGATAAATGTCATCAGAGCAATATTTATTATTAAGTTATCATGATTTAATATTTAACAACCATTTTACAGAATTAGTATCATTTTTAAGCACCTTTTTTCTTTACATTTCTATGTTTTTGTTTGTTTTGGTTTGTTTCGTTGCTAACTTTTATTTTTTACTAATCTCTAATCTTTTTACTTAATCTGGGTTATTTCTTCTTCAATTTTGCATTACCTTTTTAACATGTTTTTGAAAGAAATTAAGCCATTTTTCCCAGCTTTCAAAGATCTTAAGAGGCTCTTTTACGCTAATTTTCAGATTCATACTTATACTTATTTTGTGTGATTCTGCGCTGGAGCAGATCACCATATAAAGAAATCCATCACAAGCTGACGTCAGTTTGAAGTGGGAAAAAAACGTTTTCGCCCATAGAGATGACTTCTATATCCGCATATCGCAGTATTTTAAACTTTGACCCAGTTAAGTTTAAATGTCAGACATTTTTAAACAATTATTTCAGAGCATTTTGACCGCAGCAGGGGACCAAGAACCTTTTTGAGATACTCTGAAATTAAATGACCGTTTTAACTTGATTATTGCTTATTAAAGGAAAAAAAAGCAAATTGTCCTTCAGCATATGTTTTTCATTCAGTTACACCACATCAGATGCATTCATAAGAGGAAGAAAAAATAACAATGAGCGTTTTTATTTCTCCTTGTTTCTGTGTTTGATTTGTTTTTATGTTTTTAATCTTCCATAGCCTGCAGGCAGCACATTAAGACATGCAGTAAAACCAGTTAGTTCATGCCTGAGTCTGTGCGCACCAGGCAGCTTCAAACAGGTTATTATCGCTCCAGATCAATGCGCGCGCGCGTGTGTGTGCACGTGTGCTTAAAGAGGATGGTGTGTTTGTGCTTTGAACATAGATTAACAATAAAAATTAAGGACGCTCAGGGGACGTCAGGAGTGATTTTTAATTGAAATTATTGACATATCAAAGAGTTTTAATTTGACGAAGCAAACCGTTGTTTCAGGTTAACAGGCAGGCGGCGGGATTAGCTTGTGGTTGATAGTAAAGCATCAGATGTGAGAAAAGGCTTTGATGAAATAAATTTGCATACATATCTTTCCTGTTTCCTCTTTGTTTGTCTGCTCTGCTGCTTCTTTAGCATCTGTGTCTCCACCTGTTTGCTGCTCCGCTCAAAACCAGTCTCGAAATGTTAAGACGATGATCCAGTTATGACTTTTCATCTTTGTGGGCGTCTTCGGGCTACTTCGCACGACCCGCGTGGGTGCAAAAAAGCGAGTGTGTAACAATAATCAGGATCAATCGAGGAGAGCAGAGCCGCGCGGCGAGATGAAGCCGCCTGGATTCAAACATATGGTTGTGCAGAAAGCCGACAGATTGGAGTCTTAATTATACAAACATTTGATGGAGGCAGAGCTGAGGGAGAAACAGCCTCATTGGTGGAGTGAAATCTCAGCGGACGGAGGAAAGGAGTATTTTATTTATTGATTCATGTGTGGAGGAAGAAACAGAGTTCACGCAGAATTCAGTGTCATTAGATTTTATTTCAAACAGCATTTGAGAAAACGATCTCACAGCTCGCTCTGCTCAGTGGCTGCTCTGGAGCTTTTGATCATATCAACATGGTCTTCATCAGCAGATTGTTTACACCCCTCCAGAGATTCAGCACCCATTTTGATTCTTATCACCTGAAAAAGTAAATGTTGCTAGTTGTTATCTGCGTCCTCATTCGCCAACTGTTACCAAGAGGGATGCAACAATGCATCACGAGGGAGTTAAAAATTGATAAAAATTGTGAGATTCAAATCGGTGAAATGAAAAATGAACCTTGATACACTTTTTGAACAGCAGAGGACATAATCTACTTCTGCCTTCACCTGCTCGATGTGCTACATCACTACGTGTTCAGCGTCCTACGTCATGTCTGAGACTTCGCCAACTTACATAAGACGAAGCAAAGGCAGCAACGGCTCAGAGCGAGGAGATATCGAAGTAGAAGATGCAACTCAGTTTCAAATCTGAAGTGTGGCGGCATTTGAGCTTCCTGAAGTCAGAAAGAAAGAAAGGCAAGAAGACAACAGAAAAGACAAAAACAGTCTGCAAATATTGACAGAGGGTGTTAAAATACACAAAATGATGCAGCATGAGAGCCGGCATCATGGTGAGGTGCTCCGGTTAGCCCCGCCTACACATGTTACTCCTTAACGTCAATTACACGGCCAAAAAAACCCAAAAAACTATACAGCCAAACCACATTGACAAGCTGCAGCCCCGCTCACCCAAACGAGTCCATGAGTCAGAGAGCCCGACTGATCACCACGAGTGAGAAAAGACCAACTTAGTTCTTCAAACTCTTCCTCTCTGCTTTCCCTCTGAAGCAAACCTTTCCACAGCCGCCTCCTCTGTCCCAGTGAAAGGGTTTTTATTTTTAACAGCAGGGGACAGTGTGAATGTCCAGACATACATTCATTGCACAGTTTGTGTTTTGCATTTATACCTCAGAAATAAAAAGGGATTCTTTAATTTGATATAGAAAAGGAGAGAAAATGCATTTTTTTGTGTAATTTTGTTTGAAATAACTAAGAATATTCTTCTGTAATCTCATTTTGTATTTCGAAAAAAAAACATGAGCAAACTGTATCATGAGCCCAGTATCGTGATTCGTACTGAATTGTGAGTTGAGTGAATCGTTACATCCCTAGTTACCAACCTTTCGAAGAAATTTCTTTGAAGATTTTGAAGATTGTGACGTGTTCATTCCATAATGAAAACAGATCTTATTTAATATTACACAGAAGATTCTCACGAGATTACCTGTTACCTGCTGGTATTTTCAGTGTGTGTCTCTCCATGTGTTGGACTCAATAAGGAGGCCGTGTGTGTGTGTGTGTGTGTGTGTGTGTCTGAAGCCGAAGTGGTTACCATGGAGTCCTGATAGGCCGCCGTTATTCCCACCTTGCAGTGAGCCGAGGCCAAAAGAGGAAAAGGGTTATCTCGCTCCATTTTTAACTTTATCTCTTCAACCATATTGTGCCTCCAAACCAATCCCCCGCCTTTCAGCTCCGCAGCCTCACTTTTTCTTCCTATTTATGACAGATAGAAAGAGATATTACCCTCTGTCCTCCACCTGGGGGAATTCTGAAGAGGATTCATCCCATTTTCGGCAGGTGATTCTGCGCCGGCCTCACTTTGGACACGGCACGATGAATACCAAAATCTGCTAGAAGACAATAAATTAAAGAAGTAAACATAATTACAAACCTTCCTGTGGGCTGCAGCGCCTCACACACACACACACACACACACACACACACACACACACACACCAGCCCTCATGGACAGCAATGCAGCTTGCATTCTTGATTTGGACCCAAATTGATCATTTTATGCACAAAATGTGTGCTATTAAAGCATACCTGAGGGAGGGCGCACTCGGCAGAATGTCCACCCCGCATTCACATCCATGCGGAGGCAGAAACTTGGAAACCATGACTGCTTTCAAAGGAAGAAGGAGGGGGCGGGAGAAAAAGAAAGTGGAAGACAGCAAGGTTGTTAATAATTAATTCGGCAGAGTTTTGGTCCTGGGAGGCCAGAGGAAAATATATTGATGTTTGAAAAATGCTAATTAAAGAAAGGAGCACACTTTGGTTTGGAAGGCATCCGTCTGCTCGGGCAGTTTGAAATCTCGCCGCTGCCTGGGCTAATGGTGCTAGTAATGCCTTTGGGGGAACACGGCATGAAACACAGAGGCGGGCGCTAATGAGTCTCGTGGACCTCTCCGGCTCACAGGATGAATGGGAGCGGCGGAGAGGAGATGCTGAGAGGGAAGAAGGAGTCGCGGTTGGTGGAAGACGTCTCGTATATCGTATATATAAAATTCAGCGGCAAATGAGGGGAGCGGAGGGATGCTGCAGTGAGGGAGGCTGGATTCACACGCACCCCGTAGGCTCTCTGCGGGCAGCCGATACTGAGTCACTCTGCAGCTGGAATCAACCAGATTTAAGAGCACGAACAGATTCAACATGATTCATATAAACACCTCAATCAGCTTAACCCTTTAACCTCCTGCTTACGTTCGGTCGGGCCCATTTCGAGTCGCTGTATCTTCATGAAAAATGTGTTGAATTTAACTCAACGTGATTGGGTTAGCGCTACCATTTGGTTTAAGTATGCTATGCTAAAAAGAAATTTTTAAAAATCCACTAGATGTCACTGAGTTTTAAAGGGTTAACATAACATGACTTAACTAGAATGGCCCCAAAAAAAGAGTGAGAAGTCAGTCCAAAGGTACAACACAATTACCTAAAAATACGAGAAAAAAAGAAGTTAAAAAACTAAAACAAATAGAAAATGATATTATAAAAGAGCTGCGTGTGTGTGTGTGTGTGTGTGTGTGTGTGTGTGTGTGTGTGTGTGTGTAGTTTTCTGTAGTTACTTGGTGTCTCTTTGGGGTAATTTTGTGGCTCTTGGAAGTAATTATGTGTCTTTTTAGGTAATTTTGTCTTGCTTTATAGTCATATTGTGTCACCTTGAGATTGTGTCACTTTGTGGTTGTTTACTCTGTTTTTGTAGTTATTTGGTGTCTCTTTGGGGTCATTTTGTGGCTCTTTGAGGTCATTTAATGTCGTTTTGGGTCTTTTTGTGTTGCTTTGTAATCATATTATGTCCCCATGTGATTGTTTCATGTCACTTTGTGGTTTTGCAGTTATTTTGTGTGTCTTTGCGGTTCCTATGAATCTCTGTTGTCTTTTCGTGTTTTTTTGTGGAGGTTTTGAGTCTTTTCGTATATGGAAGGTGTTAATCTGAGTGACATTTTGCAGGTAAAGGCCTGTTCGGTAATGCACCCAGTAGATGTTGAGATTTATCAGTCGAGACCAAAGCGGTGGGCGGACTAACAGACGTAGCTGTCCTTTCTGCTTTGCCGCCGTCGTGTGGCGTTTTATAAAAAACATCAGCCCGCACTGGTGCTTTCATGTGTGCCCGTTTCTCTGAGTGCCGGGTCAGTTTATGCTCGGTGTAATTTCTATTAAACACCCGACACTCTCGCACATTCCCCATGACGATAGAAGAATAGCTAATAAATGACAATCATTAAGAATTTATTTCCAGGCTTGTATGATTTCTTGACATTTGCCTCCAGCAAATAAGGTGCAGCAAACAAACAGAAACAAATTAACCACCTCTGTATGAAAAGCTGTCTTATGTGCCACGTACGCCCGAGATGTAAACAGCGCCGCGGCGTGCGCCTTCTTCTCCGACATGAAAAGAATCTATTCCTGTAGGTAGTGTTTACTCTGCGCTCTCTGAGGAGTTTATTCAAATGATTTTCCAATGATGTGGCTTTGTTTGATCTCGTGAAGTGGATTTTGTTGTTCCTCCGAATAATATACGGCAGACATACTGTATATCGCCGTTCTTCCAGCTCAACTCAGATAATTGCCGGAGTCTTTTCACATGTGTTTCAACAATCAAAGGCACACTTTAGATTGGGGCTAATGAGATTTACATTGATGATTCTTTCATTTAATAGGCAAATTTATGTTTAATGCATTTCAAGAGCGTTTTCTCTGCCAGAATAATCTTTACTGCACGCCGCTTCATTAACCGACGTCCTGCTCGCCGTGATAAAACACAAGTGTCTCATATCTCTACAGTCTTCTCTTTCTGTCCCGTGAGAGATAGCGATCTGAGGACGGAGGAGAGATATGGTCTTTGTAGTGGCAGATCGTCTCCCTCTCTCCCTCGGCTCGGGACAGATAGGCCTGATAGATTATCGCACACGCAAGGTCTCACCAAGTTCCTTTTCAAAATATGCGATGCACGTAGATGATAAAGTTGAAAGCAAGTGTATTAGAGCAGATATCTCATAACCGGGAGATAACTCACATAAGTTGTGACAGCGATTAGAGTTTGATTAGACACAGAGATTGTTTTATTGATCTCGGTGCTTCCATCACATCTGATAAGAGCGTTAATTCAAAGCGTCCCTTTAGACAGTGTAACCTTGCTGCCTGATGTGAAAATCCACTCCTGTTCCTCAGCGTGTCACAGAGGGATTGAAACGTAACTGAAGGCATTTCCTTTTTTACTTGAATGGACTAATTTTACATGATTGTGCTACTACACTTGGAGTTTTTGATGTGGGCTTGTGCCGGTATACGGCCCCAATTTGGAGAAGCAGACAGAAGTACTGACACAGAAGTAAAGCAGTGTGCTGCTGTGGACGGGGGCAGCTGCCAAACGTTTTTAAGTCACCTAAAAGAATCAATATCAGCTCTATATTGAGTGTACACTGTATTAAGAATATTTTCATCACTTTAAGTTGCTGTCAGACAGCGATATCTGATGGAGAAATGAAGCCGTTATATCGCTCTCCTCAACGCCTCCACTGATAAAAAACAGTGTTTTAACATCGCTGATCAAATTTCTGTTGTTCTGTCACTAATGATCACTTTGGTGAATCCTAACTAATCTTTTAAAACAAAGTCACACAATAACACAAACTAACTACCTGATGGCTGCAGCTGTAGACCAGCAGCTCGTGTTCTTGGTAAATGACTGTTTTTCTGACACGTTCTCATTCGCAGTCGTCACATATTACCACTTTGCAGTGGACTTCAGCATCTACATATCAGGCTTTAGATATCCTCTTACGTCTGCTGTTGACGTTCGGGGATGCCGCTATGGTGATGTCAACACGCTCATGGTGAGATGATGCTGCATGTGCTAATGTTTAGACAACAAAAGCACACGAAAACCAACACCGGGACGTCAACAAACATGCTGGCACAGATGGTTAGATTTGGCATCATGGTGTGTGTGTGTAGAAAAAAATATCACATTAAAATAGGAAGCAAACACCAGACGCCTACATTTTCAATCCATCTACCGCCATTCCCACGCGCCCTTTAGGCACCTTCCTGCTCTTTATATTACGGTGTTACTGGCAGCGCTTTGACCTGACACCGTCCTGCTGGGTGTCATTGTGCATGCGACAGGTTCCTCCTGTTCTCATTCTTTTAAAGATTTTTTGGGGCATTTTTGTCTTTTTAATTGATAGGAAAGATCAATGGCGTGAAGGGGGGAGAGAGAGGGGATGGCCTGCAGCAAAAGGCCGTGAGCTGGACTCGAACCCGCGGCCGCTGTGGCTGCCTTTATTCATGGGGTGCCTGCTTTATCCACTAAGCCACCGGACCCTCCCACCCGCCATCATTCTTAAGTGACACCATCCATCTGCGTGTCCGGGGCATGCTGCTGTGCAGCGGTGTATAATAACATCACGACTGGTTCTTCTGGGCATATTCTCAGCTGATGCCGTCAAACAGCGTATCAGATAGGTGGCTTCGGGATCTCATGCCGGACGCATAAAAACATCTTTTTGAGCATTTGGTGGAACTAAAAGACCGTCTGAGGAGCCAGTTTTTCAGCTACGTTCATTTTGTTTTAATGGTTTTGAGCGTCTTTTTAGTATTATTTTTTTTTTATTATTTTCGTAGCCAACCATGGCTATAAATGCGCTGTGTTAACCCGTCTAGCAGCTAGTGTTTGGGTTACCTCCAGGCTCTGGTCCAAGTATGGTCACTTCTGGCTTAAAAATCCAAGATAGTGCTGGCCAAAATGCCAAACTCGAGGCTTCAAAACAGGAATGTGTTATGTCACGGTGGTTAATCAGTTATTTTACACAGTCTGTGCTCTAGACTGATTAATAGCACTGCAGGAAGAAATATATGCGGTCATGATTTTGGATGAACTGTCCCTTTAAGGAGAGGTTGTGATTACTTCCTCCAGTCCGTGAGGTATTACAGGGAAACCCTGGAGCACAAACCGTGATGCGATCATACACATCACAATTACAGCTGGCTCCAAACGGTGGAGGCGAGCGGTTAATGTTCCCGGGCGCTCACCTAACAGTCCACGCCAGAGGTCATTAACATTCACGGCGTCTCTCGTCATCGCTCCCACTTCATCAGTTAAACAGCGGGCTCCTAACCCTGGCTTTGTTTGGTGGGAGCGTCCGTGTCTGATAAGGGCCCCCTGATACGGCCAACATCATTAATCACCAGCTCTGTGGGAGGACACGGTGGGCAGGTTGAGAGCAGCCAGTACCACCGGCTCTCCCCGCGGGTCCTTTTTAACGGTGCCGCGCTCCTAATTAATAGAGCCTGCGCTCTCTCTCTGTGCACGTACACATCAACATGCATGCAGCCAGAGAGAAGTAAATAACGTCCACCGGGCGGGAGTTTACTGCTCTGTCGTTTGGAAAGAAAGAAAGATGGAGCGATCAGAGAGGAGGCCGCGTGCTCGTACTGTACGTGAGAGACAGCCAGACTGAAAGCGCAAATGTCAGCACCATCGATAACGCCGCCTTGTTGGTGACCATTTCTCGTCCTCACATTAAGCGCCCAGGAGGGCAGTAAAAGCAGTTGAAGTGGAGAGAGATGCGGGCCGAAAGCTTTAATTTTACTGCTCGTGCACGCGGCTGGAACAAACTTTTAATTGCCTGTTACAGATGATGGATGGAAAAAGAGCGGGGCAGCGTGTGTTTACACACAGCTTTGTCAGTCAACTACATTACACTTAAATTTGAATGAGTAATGTTATTTCAGATTCATGCATCATGAGAAACAGATTATTTCACAGAAATTTTCTCAATCGATATCCGACAAACGAACAGGCTGAAGCCCAACGCTGATTTTTGCTGATACTAAATCAACCAAAGGAAAACCCAGAATAACAGCAACACCAAAAATATCTATATATAAAAATGTGTACTCTAAACTGTAATCCTCCATGATTACGCTATAATCATTTTACATTTTAACCCTTTGAAACCTGAGCAAATTGGCTTTGCTTTTTTTTTTTAAACATCAGAACAATGCAGTGAGCAGCTTCAGGAGAAATGTTCCAAAAATTAGAAAAGCTAAAAGAAAATCATCTAAAAAAAAATTTTAAAAAAAGAAAGAAAAAATCAAATTTAAAAAAGTTAACAAAAAAGTATAAATAAATAATAATAAAAAAAATCTATATAAATTCTGTAATCATTCTATAATCATTTATGAAATATAGAATCTTGGCAATAATAGTGTTTTGGACATTTTCCCCAGCTTTTAAAAAAGATAACTTTCCAAATCTAATAACTTTGCAATTTCTGGTTCATTTCTTGCCAAGTTGTAAAATGTTAAAATAAAGCAAACCAATTTGCTCGTGTTTCAAAAGTTTCAGTAATTGTGAAGGAGTGTAAACGCAGCGCGAGAAAGGTGACGTCAGTCCAGGCTTCAAAGGGTTAAGGCACACTCACGCTCCTTATATTATGTGGTTACCGGCAGCGTTAATACCTGACGCTGTTCTTCAGCGTTTCGACCGCTTCCATCCAGCTACGTTCTCAAGTGACGTTGCCCGTGCGTGTTGCATATGGACGCGTCTGGCGCTGTCCTGCCATCTGGAGGCTTGTAGTAACGATGCCACCGATTCTGTCTAAGCGGTTCTCATCTGACGCCGTCCAGCCACGTTCTGGTTGGACGCCAAAGCAAAAGTGATTTTGGCAAAAAATGTTTGATAAATATAGCATACACTTAAACTGATATTGCATTTTTAAGAGGGACTTTTTTATGTTGCTAAAACATGGATAAGTACCACTTACAACCCTACGTGCAAAAATTCTGACCTATCCCTTTAAAATGCTAATAGGATGCTGTCACAGTGGGATCGTGAGATGAGCCTGTGATTCAAAGAAAACCTGAGTGTACGGAGATAAAAATAGTGGTGAACGAGGTTATTTATTGCAATCATAATTGTATTATTTCTCTTGAATGAATAAAAGTTTGAGCTGGTACATCTGCATAGTAATAAAACACAGGAGACGAGAAAAAAAAGACAGAGATGCAAATTGCTTGTGTGTGCAGGTGAGATTTTTTTTTTTTTTTTTTTAAAAGGTGTTATATAACATATCTCACTGAGCACGTACATAAACCCCAGAAATGTTTCGCAGAATGCAGGAAATGATGCTTCCCTTTTTAGCATTTTGGCTCTGGAGAGTTTAAAGCTTCCTGTCTCCACACTAATGTCCTCGCTACACTCATAACCGCTCCTGTCACGCCTCAAATTAAGGCCACTTAGTCATTCCCCACACCTGAGGAGAAAAAGATAAATATATATATAAAAAAAAGATGCTCCAGTCAGAACAAAATGAGCCTCCTCATTAATTACTTCAAGTTGCCAAGTACACGCAGAGATTCACAGTATTTTATTATTTCTCGCAGGGATTCTGTCCCACTCTGAATATTACTGGCAGCAACACCAGAATTTGAATCTAATGAAATATCAGTCAACATAATTCATTCAGTAACACTTCGTCCCTGCAGGCTTTTTCTATTGTAGAGTCGCAATAATCAGTGCGAGTTCAACCAATCACTGGCAGCAGTTTCACAAAAACGACTGCAGTTTGTTTTCTGCCGAAAAGTCGCCAAAAGAAAAAAAACAGAATCCAAGTAGTTGAAAGACACACCTGTGTTAGTTACCTGCCAGGAAAAAAACAACCTGCTTTGTTTCTGTAATTGTGTCCAATCACAGAGGCAGAGGATCAAAGCGCATCGAGAGGAAAAAGAGTTTTATTGGATTTTTCAGCACTTTTTTCATTACTGTTATAAAACTGCATCGTTCCATTTATCCTCATCTTCTGTGTTCTTAGTCCAAAAACACAAAGACCACCAACATCAAACGATATTAAAGGAGGCAAATATAGCTGTAAAACTGTGATCATTTCATCATTTAAAAGTTTAACCATGCAGGAGTTGCTGGCTGAACGTCGTGTTTTCTGCTCTGGCTCTGATTTTTGTGGCTTTCTCTTGATGTTTGCTGATTACAGTCCGACAGCTGCATACTGATTTTTAACCGTTAGGGCCCACTTTAATATTACATGCACTCGTATCACTCTGTGCACAAAATATGCTTTTCAAAATCAAGCTTTAATTTTTTTATATTATTGTATACTTCTATTGAGTCCATTTTTAACCAACATCAGCCCTCATCATAAATATCAAATATTCATTTATTTTCAGAATTTGAAACCTGTAAAAACACTGAATAAAGCAGTTTTAAGTGAAAAATCTGTGATTCTCTGGTGCTGCTTAGCACAGCGGGAGCTGGAGCTGAGCTGCTGATAATATTTGATCACTCAGTTAAAACATAAACTTAAAAACGATGAAGAACGAGAAAGTGTATCATCAAAAATGCAGCTTAAATCTAGATTAAAAAAAAGTTAATTTATGACTGCTTAAGCAAACAACCACAATCCAGACTCTGCACAGGAATATTTGGTGACATTTGGTCGCCACCGTCAGGCAACAGCGACCACACGGACTTTATTCATGTTAAAATTAACAGATTTCTTTGGGTTTGAATATTTTTGGAAATGGATGATGCAAGTACACAACTCAAAATACAGTGTTGGTCTAGTTGTTTTTATCAGTCAATCAATCAATCAATCAAATTTTATTTATATAGCACATTTCAAACAAAAGGAACGCAATTCAAAATGATTAACAGTTTGACTGAAAAAACAAGAACAAAAGAACAACATATGAATTTAAAAAAAGATCTTAAAAAGCAGAATATGTAAAATCCTTAAAACAGTAAAAAACGCAAAAGCCAGACTAAAAAGATAGTTTAGTTTATGTTTATGTTTAAAAGTATTAATAGACAATTTTAGACACTTTGATAATAATAATAAAGATAAACTTTTTTTGTAGAGCACTTTTCAAGCAAGAGCACAAAGTGCTGTCCAAAAAAAGCAAAAATTATGAAACATGCATAAACATACACACACGTACACATGAAGACAAGCACATATGTATGCATACTAACATAAATACACACATGCCAAAGCACACACACACACACACACACACACACACACACACAGAATAACTTAATGTAGAAGAAATCTTAATAATAAATAAGTTAAAATTGAGCATTAAAATGATTTAAGTCCATCAACTTAAAGGAAAAGCTTTTATATAAAAGTAAGTTTTCAGATGTTATAAATGATAAGAATTCCATCTTTAAATTTAACCCTTCACCATCCAGGTGTAGATGAAGTCCAATATTAGACCAAAATGATTGAATGAAATTTCTTCTGAGGATGCTTAAATTCCTGTATGACGGCCTGAACTCAGAGATCATTTCTGCAATTATTTCAGTCGCAATCTGTCCGTATAACAAAATAGATACTCCTATAATATTTAGCTCTATCCAAAATGTATTAATTTAAGGTTTTTGTTTGTTGGCATCTTATTTTGTGTAAAGATGAATAAAGACCACCAACCGAAGCCTAAATGTAATATTCTTCTTTTCCTTTTTGGAAGCACTTCAGGTAAAAACACAAGATTAGATCATTTTTATTATTAGACTTTGTAACCCAACCTTAAATAGCTCTTTCAGTTTGCTCCCTCGTGGATAAAAACTCTAAACAGATTAAAAAAATCTATTTCATTCTCCGAACCGCCTTAATTAGCTGCTGCTGAAAGTTCACCTTCGCTCACCTCTCTTAAGAGCAACCTGCACTTCTGAGGGTTAGAAAACTGCACGAGCGGCGAGTCAAGTGGTCAGCTGCTCTGTGTGTGTGTGTGTGTGTGTGTGTGTGTGTGTGTGTGTGTGTGTGTGTGTGTGTGTGTGTGTGTGTGCGCGCGTGCGTGTGTGCGTGTGCATGTGCGTGTGTATTGGAGATTAAAGGAGACATTGATGAAACGATTCCTCTCTGTTTGTAAGCTTGCAGAGAGAAACAGGCAGCGGGATGCTTGACACCCAAAAAGCCGTGCGCCATGGGAGGGCCGGCCGTCGAGTGTGAGTAATTATATGTGTGAGTTCTTTGCTGCCCCGTAGCTTCCAAGCACCATCCTCGTAACGATTTCTGCAGACAAAGTCACACACACACACACACACACACACACACACACACACACACTCTAATGCTCTGAAACCACAGTCGTATTGTTTGGATCAGTCTCTTATGAGCGCGCTAATTATGGCGATCAAAAATCGATTTTGGTCTGCTGTGACATCCGTGTTGGTTTGTCTCGTGTTTACACAAATGGACTCAGTTTCTGTGTGAACTCTTTAGCAGAAATGATCCGCTGGGGATTTTTTTGGGGATATTTTTTTTTTCTTAATTATTCTTGTGTCATACCCTTAAAATCTGCACAACCTAAGCAAAAAGGTTATATAAGTCAACAATTGATGAAAGTATTGAAATTGAAATTGTCGGTTAGGGGTCAGGGTTTTCTTTTTATCAGATTTTAGCAAGCAGAGTTTATTTATATATAGCACCTTTCCGAAACACCAGTCACAAAGTGCTTCACAAACAAAATGAAAACAATAAATAACAAATAAATCAGAGTGAAAAGGCACTCCTTGGACTGAAAAGTCGGTCTGTTTGAGGTGCTCTTGGGGTGGGGATATGCTAGGATTTGAAAAATAAGAAAGAAAACTCCAAGGCACTCTCTTTTAAAATGTTAAAATGCCTTTATTTCTATGGCATGGTAAAAAAGGACCTTAAAAATACACTCCTACGCATTTCGGCATGCCTTCATCAGGGAGTCAAAAAACTGGTAGACTATTCCGAAGCTTGGGGGCTGCTAAGAAGACCCAGAGAGGCGGATCTAAGAGCTCGGCCAGTAGTGTAGAGAAATAAGAGGTCACTGATGTATTGTGGAGCCTGGCCATGTAGAGCTGTAAAAGTAAGTAACAAGATTTTGAAACTGATTCTGAAATTAACCGGAAGGCAGAGCAGTGGAGTGATATGTGACCATTTATACAAAAAACAAAACAAAAAAATCCATGCCTGACCGGTTTTGCAGTTATCTCCCCTCATCATTTTTTAAGTTCCTTATTTTGAACATGGCAAATAAAATAAGAATATAATGGGCAAGAACAACAACATCAGATGCCCACTGTACATATTAAGTAAACGAACCTAACTATTTCATATCCGAAAAGGAGGAGGAGGTATTAAATACATGTAAATAATGAGTAATCCCTATCGCTAACTACCGAGGGCAGCTGGTGCGGCAACTAGGAGCACACACAGAACACCGAGGCCAGTTAAAGTCTGACTGAATGCAGCAGACCACAAGAGGATTCCCACCAATGGTATATGCTGAGTTACCAGTCAGACCAGAGGGGAGAAATGAAACTGAAAGTGCTGGAAGAAGAGAAGGAGAGCCGGCATCAGGGCGAGGCTGACCCGATTGGACGGAGAGCTGCTCCTCTACCAAGCCTCCTCCTGACTAATGTCCGGTCACAGCATAATAAAGTGGACGAAATGCAATTGAGGCTCACTCAGCAACAAATCAGGGACTGCTCTGCACGCATCCTCACAGAGACATGTTTAACCCCTAACAACCCAGATCAAGCTGTTGCACTGGATAGACGGACCTTGTTGGGAGCCATAAGGACACAAGACTCTGATGCAAATTCAAAAAATGCACTGCAGGAATTGAATGATGCCACCAGCAGCAACATGCCCAAAGAACTGGATGGAATCTTCATAATATCTGCTGATTTTAATCAGCTCATCCTTCAACTCCAAAGATGTATCAGGATCAAGGAAAAATGATATTTGGTTTTTTTAACTTTGTTTAAAAAATGACCAATAAATCTACCTTCTACCTTCTATAATTTAACTTTTTTGAACATTGTTAATGTACTGAATGAATGTTCAAGCTATTATGGTTCTTATTTTAGATCAATTTAAACAGAATAATGCAAACAAAGACTTCCAGCAGCCGTCTGCAGGATATCCATTTTTCGGGTTTAATGTCTGTGATTGTCCCAGTATACACAGAGGAGTTATTAGGACATTAATCTTCTGTAATCCAGAATCCCACATACATCACGCTTTATTTCTGACTTGGACAGGATGTGGTGCGGTTCTGTCGTCCCGTATTGTGCGATCAGATCCATCTGAAGTGTTCACGGCGTGTTCGTCTGAAAGTACAACAACCTCCCCAATGAAAGCACTCGTCTCAGTTACACTTAAACAATGAAGGCGAGCTCCCCCCTCCGTAATCCATAATGAGATTCCTGGCGGTTTTACAATTGATACTGCATGATGAACTTTAATGAGATGCTTTTGAAAAGATGAGCCCAAATCAGCACTTTTGCTCGGATTACAAGCGCAGCGTGGAGGAAGACGGAGGAGGAGAAAAGAATCTTTTGCCAAGTGAGGGGAAAGCAGTATCGATCCATATGCATTGTCTCGTTAATTTTGCCAGAGGTGTGGATTCCTCGTGATCGATATCCAGCGACTGCATCTTTATTCTTGTGTGTAACCTATTACTGTCGGTGAAATGCGAGGCCAGCACCACAATTAGAGCTCTGGAGCAGGCAAGGCCAATCAATAGCATAGATGTATGATCTGTACAGCAGGAAGCAATAACTAGTCAAAGGTACAGGGTGTGTTCTTCCAAGGCTAAAGGCTAATCTGGGTGAGTGACTCCACCTTAGTCAATGGCCGCCGCGGTTCCTCAAAGCCCGGCTTTAATAAGAAGAGCAGCCCTCAAGGCTCTGCTCAATAGGGCTTCAAGATCCAGGGTCATTTCCATCTGTCTGCTGCCGTTATGGAAGTAATGATCTGCACACTTCTTTGCCTTTTGCACAATGCACTGCACTATAGGAGAGGTTACACACATGATCACGGCTGAGGAGGAAAATACGGAGGCCTTAAAGGGCAAATCAGAAAATGCACATTAAAAAATAAACAGCAGAAACTTGAAGAGGGACAACAAATCATTGGAAATTACATTAAGAAAACTCATGCAAGGCAGCAAAATTAAAGCAGAAAACACACAGCTGAGGGCTTTTCATGACAAGAACGATAACTATAACTATACTTTTTAAAAATCCTTCCAACTCAAGTGGGTGGCAGAGTGCACACTGCAACTATAACAACAACGAAAGTGACAATCGATAAAGTTTGGATCACCCCGAGAGCAATTTCTTGAATGTTAGGAATACTAATCTTAATTAGACGTCACATCCAACATAGATCCTCTGGCCCCACATATAGGCGCCCTCGTGCGCCTTGTGTTATGTTGTTACCGTGGCGTTTCAACCTGACGCCGGCCGTGTCCGTACAATGCTGATGCGACAGGTTCCATCCGGCCATCTGCCAGCGTATAATAACACCGTGAACGTTTCTGTGCAGTCGTGTTCTCACCTGATGCCGTCCATTGTGCCAAAATCACGTGGCAGTATTATCAGCTCGCTCTCATTCTGAACTCGTAAGTATAGCACCACTTTGTCAGTGCTTTTGGAAATATAAGGAACAAAAAAGGTCCAGTGGGTGGATTAAACAAACCCTGGACTTTCATGCAGGAGTCTGATGTTTACTTCCTGTCTGAATGTGATGTTGTTTTTTAACACCTTACTACATACCTTCTTTCCTGATCCTAACCATCTGTGCCTGCATGTGCGTTTGTTGACGTCCCGGCGTTGGTTGCCATGTGCTTTGCTTGTCTAAACATAACCACATGCAGCGTAATCTCACCATTTGTTGTGAGCAGTGGTCTGCAGCCTGATTTCATGCCGTCCACCATCCCCTCCACCTCCAGATGACAAAGTCCGCTTTTATACTACGTCACATTAGAAATGTTGATGTGATACCTATGAAACTAATCAATGTTAGGCCCGTTTCACACAGCGCGTCAGAAGTGTATGACCTCAGCCTCTCCGAGCTGCAGTGTGTTTCATGCTTGTGGTGTTCACACATGCAGTGTTGTTGTAACATCACTGCTGCCTCAGAGCCGCACATATTAGTGCAGTATTTTCACATTTATAAGCACAAATTCCTCTCATTTATGAAGTCGTGCAAGCTCCTACACAGCCGACAACACATTCCTGTAAATGTTTCAAAATAAAATGCCTTGTATCAGCAACCGATGGGATTCTGTCCACAGAGACAGTCAGAGGGCTTTTGTATTGAAAGGGAAGCAGGGACGTTGGAGTAAAGAGAGTCAATATAACAATCAAAACACCATTTTCACTGACTGTTTCTGCTGACAAACGCACGCAGCACATGTAAAAAATTGATGAGCCACCGTTTCTCTCGATGTGCTGAAGCTGACATGCAGCTGAGACGCAGCTGATAAGCGCTGCTCAGCCGGGCAGTGTGCACACTTTAACTTGATAACATGGCGATGAAATAAAAAACAAACACATTTGGCGCTGCTCACGCTCTGCTGACACGTGCTGTGTGAAGCAGGCCGAACGTTTTCCTTTGCCAAAATGTACAAAACCAACAAGTTCTTCTAGTCTTAAATTTCATGTGCAGCTGAAACTATGTTGCTGCTCTTTTTATATGGAAAATATGTCATGATTGTGTTGATGAGAGTGAAAGAGCAAACTAATTAGAATTAAAAAAAGAAAATCCTCCTGATAATATTTAACGGTGACATGTGAGAGGTGATTAAGCCAGCGGCGTCATTGTTTTCTGTGAGCGGGTGTAAATGTTTCCATGTAATTGCGCTCGGCGCTGATGACAGCTCCACAGCTGCGGAGCGAGATGACATCTCTGCACGGCTCACAGCTTCCCCGCCCAGCTGTATTTTCCTATCAGCAGCACAGTGGCTGTTAGCATATTAGGCTGTCCTTTTCTGCCAGTCCCTGCCACGGTTTACAAGTAAACGGAGCGACTATAAATCACGGCTAAATCACACGGCAGAACTAAGATTATGTTTAGAATAATGACATCGCTATAAATCTTCGGTGCTGCTGACTGGACCGGACAAAAACACCAGTTTATTCTGGGGTTTGTAATATAATTTCCAATTCAGATTAGCTTCGACATTGATGGATTGCATCATCATTCCCTGAAAATGTAAACTGACTTTTTTTTTGTTGACAGGCTGACAATCTGACACTGGTTCATTGTGTGGGTGGGCGGCTCTGTCAATAGTTTGGGGGAATAAAAATCAAATCAAATAGATTGTCAAATGTGGAAGTTTTTCATTAACTTTGAGGGAAAAGTTTGGAGGACAAGCTTGGCCACTTGTCATTTTTTTTGTGGCGCGTTATTATGCATCCCGCCACCTGTGTCGTAACAGAGAAAGCGCTTATAGATATTGGTGAATTGTGTGTCTTACAGCATCCTGGCTTTCTCTGGGTGAGCACAGAGGCACTTACTGGAGAACAGTGATGGCTGTTGGTCATTTGTATATGGATTTCACTGCCACGTTTGAGAAGTTGCGGCTCTCAGGTATTCACTGCAGCATGAAAAGCAATAAATAGCCGAGCTATCTCACTGTTAAAGTCCACTTACCTCCTGAGGGCCGAGTGCTCTATATGTAAATGAGAGTGCCTTGTAACGAGTACACACACACATACACACATACATATAGGTATTCTCTCTCTTTCTTTCACACACACACACACACACACACACACACTCACCTACACACTGGCCAAGTGATTCTGCCTTAGATGAAAACAAAATACTCAATGAAGTCCTTTCCGGCAGCAGGTTAGACGCGAGGTGACTGCGTCCTCCTCCACCGCTCGCGTGTGATGCCTCCTCTTCTTGTTTCTCTTCCTCCACTTCACACCAACCCAGAAACAACCGAGACCAACCAGGAGTGGAGGAAGTATTCAGATCCCTTACTAAAGTAAAAGTACTAATACTGTGAGAAATACTCTGTTGCAAGTTCAAGTCCTGCATTTAAATTTTACTTAGGTAAAAGTAAGTAAACACACCCAACAAAAGTTCAAAGTAAAAGTGACACATGCAGACAAATACAAAAACAAACAAATAAATAAACCTCAAAAACGCAAAATTGTATAAAATTAAAAAAAATCACCTCATTAATGTTTAAAACAAAAGACACAAAACACCCCGAGACTTTTTAAAGCAATAGAAAAAAACACCCAAAAATTACAAATTATGTTCTAAAAATAATGATTAAAGACACCCCAAGAAACTCGTAAAAAAAAATTTAAAAAAAATGTATAATAATGAAAATAATTAAAAAAAACAATCACAAAATTTCCCTTTGATATGTAATGGAGTAAAAGTACAGGGACATGAAAAGGAAATACTCCAGTAAAGTACAAGTACCTTAACATTTTTACTGAAGTAAATGTATTTAGTTACATTTAACTTTGTGTTTCCCGAGCTGTTAATAGTCTGGAAATAAGAGGTGGTTTGGCGGCACGAGGCCTTCTTTGTTTCCCGCTCAAAGCCGGCCTTTCAGCTTTCAGTCACAACATTCGGACCAGAGATGAAAGTTTCCGAGTTCGCCCCTCCTGGAAACTCTGGAGGTAATGCCGGTTAATCACACACATCAGTCAAACTAAAGAGAAAGGCAGCTCCGACCCTCTGCGCCCGCCGCTCGTTCCCATGGCGTCTTCATGACAGAACGGGACAGACGGGGAGCAGCGGAGAAAAACAAACTTCAAATATGGAGTGGGTATTTAATTAACCGTGACAACATAGTTGAGTTTAACGAGCATTTCTTCCCCCAACTCCAGTCTGCCAACTTCTCACAGTAGCTCGGGGCAACCCGTCGTCGTCACCCGTTAGCCACAAAAATGAGCGGGACGCTCGCCAGAGCTTTGTGAAAACAGCAGTGCCAGCGTCCTCCCCGTGCACGGGGAACGCAGCTTTAATGACGAGATGACACGCTAACTGTTTTTAAAGGAGGCCTTGGTTTCCTGAAGGGTGATGCACAGCTGCCCAACATGTGTGGAGCTTCTTCTTATTATTATTATTCTTATTCCAGGCTGCTGCTGACCTCGGAAAAATACTTCATACTACACATTTAACCCTTGATATTAACCTTTAATATTACGCACACTGGTCTCACAGTGTGCACAAAATGCACTTTTCATAATCAAGCCTTTAAAACTATAATGCATTAATATATCTTTTTTTATTGATTTTTAACCAACATCAGGTCAGTGATCAGCAGCTACATTGACTGTGACAGGTCACCTAGTGGAAATAGCATGTATTTCCTCCATATGCGAAATATGGTCAAAATGACCTCATCAGGTGGAAAATAGTCAAAATGACAAATTCAGAGTCAAAAGCCCAGAATGACACCCAGAAATAATACAAGTCCTGTTTTTCTGCTCTGATGGCTGTGGGATCAAAAATGTCAGTTTGAATGGGTTTCAATGGAGCATTTTTGGACCTGAACAGTCTGAATGTAACTATTTAGTTTCCACAGTGTATTTTAGACTTATTGTAGGAGCTGAGCTGCAAATTCACTGATTACACTCAAATACACAATCTGGACTACATTTATGACAAATACATGAACACAGCCAAAATTATCAAAAAATGAAGAATAAAAAGTGCGTAAATTGCACCAAACAGTCCCTGAGGGTTAACAGTGGTAATAAATTCAGTGTAGAGATGCGTCACCACTTCCCACGTTAAAAGCTGCATTTCTCAGTTTGTCATTTTCACTCAGAATCATTAGCAGTGCAGACACACAGAGATATTTGTGCCTGAAATTGAGTCGTAAAGATGAGGCACTCTGCAGTTTTTCAAGGGCAGCCACGGCTCTGACAATGCACGCTGCGCCTCAGCTCGAGGGCAAAATACCCAAACCTTTTTTTTTTTAATGAATCAACAGAGTAAATACATTTCCAAAGCCCTCTGCCTCCACTTTTAACTTACCCCCTCATTTTTCTAAAGCTCAGATCATTAAACTATCCTGAAATACCTCTGGTAAAAGCTGCCCACAGCAGTGCAGCCAGCGACTGTGACTCATTATTGGATGTTTTATTTCCCTTTAGCTGTTAAAGGAGTTTTTCATGTTCAAGTTGTTTTATTTAGGGAAGCATTCTGGTTGATGGCTTTCTCATAAAGTTTAAATCGCTGCAGGCCATCACGTATAAGGGACTGTTTGTTACTTTTCGGGGTGGTGCACAAAGGGGGACGCATCAAATAATGTTTCAGGTAGGGCTGGGTGATTAAACGGCAACGATATCAATGGCAATATAACTTTTCCTCGACTGAAATATGAGATGTAGTCGATAGAATGTGGATAGAACGTATTCCAGCCATGTCCACTTCGCTCTCATTCTCCGCCGGTGTCTCCGGGTGTCCACTTCGCTCTCATTCTCCGCCGGTGTCTCCGGGTGTCCACTTCACTCTTATTATCCACTGGTGGCTCAGCCGATGTCCCCGCCCATGTCTCCAAATGTCCGCTCGCTCTCATCTCCGCCGGTGATGGGGACATGATGAGAGGACACGCTGGACGGGGTTTGAGTTCAGCTGTAGTGAGTTTCCAGCTCGGTTCTGCTGAAAGAATAAACTGATATCTGATGTTTGATGTAAATGTGCAGAGATCACAGCAGAGCGGTTACTTAGGGACGGTTCTGTAGCTGCTGCTTCCTGACAGTTTGGGGAACGTTCCTCTCTGTAGATCCACTAGAACTCAAACACAGTATTATTTTCAGCATTATTTTTGTACAATTCAAGTTGACATAAGAAGATAAGAGGAAAAAAACTAAATAAAAAAATGAAATTGATTTTGCTCTTGAAAATGACTCTCTTTTACAAAAATGAGATTTCCCAGCTTTTTGTCTTAAATGTCTTTTTGTTAATGAAAATGCACAAGAGACAAGACAGAATTAAATTCTTCTGTACTCACCACATCTCAGCCTTTCATACCCTCAGGTAATGAAAAACAAACACAAAGAAGTTATCGGTTATCGTTATCTTATCGACCACGAGAAGCTGGAAATTATCGGTTTGTTATAATAATCATCATCGTGCATCACTGGTTATGTTATCTTCAAATCTCACTTAGGAGTCAAAGGGAACCTTTAAGCTTGACAGAAATAGTGATTTGATGTATATGGTGATATATATCGATATTATAATAATAATAATAATAAACTTTATTACAGACTCAATGGTCCAGATAAGAGCTAGACAATACATACAAAAGATATAAAAGACACACAGAAGTACCATACACAACATATTCACAATGCAATAAGATCACTTAAAAAAAAAAAAAAAAAAAAAAAAAAAAAAAAGTAAAAGACCAGAGAGGAGACTACTATAACTATGCTTCCATATCCTGGACATATAGTGTGTAGTGCTCAATTTGATGCTTGTCAATGCCATGATTATACAGTTCTCTGAGTTGTTCAGCCGACCTATAAATTTATACATCAAATTTCTCAACGAGGTTTGCAGTGTATTAAGACCTGCAGACACGAACATCTCGCTGGCGCTACACCAACGTGGTCTCCTCAACAGAATTCTCAAAGCATCATTGTAAGCTACCTGAATTTTACGCAGGCTTGCTTTGCTGTAATTAGACCACAGGTGGGCAGTATAGAGAGGAGTGCAGTGTGCTCTGAACAAAGCCACCTTCACTCTATCTGTACATGCACCAAACTTGCGAAGCAAACTGTTTGCTTGAGCACACAGAGAACGGCATTGCCTGTAAATGTCTTGGTCATCCTTCAACTGATCTGTAATGAGATGCCCAAGATGCTTAACTTGGCTCATACATCTCAAGTTATTACCTGCCAATTTGAAAGTAGGAAACATTAGACATTTGTCCTCCTTTGTTCTGCAGATCATGACCACACTCTTATCTGTATTGAATTTCATGTCATGGACAATACCATAATCAGAGCAGACATTAAGAAGCTGCTGGAGACCAGCACTGCAGGGACTGAAGACCACGAGGTCATCCGCATACATAATACGATTGACTAAAGTATTGCCTATCACACACCCAGTGTTACAGGTGTTTAGGCAGATAGAAAGGTCATCAACATACAGATTAAAGAGAATTGGAGAGAGAATTCCCCCTTGTCTGACCCCATTCCTGACCCCATATTGACTGATATGAAAAAATTATCTTGATAACACTTTTTTCCGTATCGCCCAGCCCTAGTTTTGAGCACTGGGGAGGGGCTTATGTTATGTGTTCATCTTAGAGGAGGGACATGCAACTTTGAATATTTGTATATATTTTGAAAACCATTTGAACCCCAAAACTCATTTGGCAGGTTTTGAAAGGCATGTTTGAAAAAATAAAAAAGCCAAAATTGCACCATTTATTATAGTGTAAGGCTGCCTTCTTTTGCCGCTGTTGACTATGATGCATGCGTGATGGATTGTGTGTGTGTTTAGTCAATTTTTTAACCCTTTGAAACCTGGATTGACATCAGTTTTCTTGTGCTGCATTAAGATGCCTTTTACAAGCTGTTTACCCTTTAAAAAGTAAACAAACTGGTTTGATTTCTCATGAAAATACGGAGGAAAAGGCAATGAGTAACTTGTCAAGCAATGTCCCACAAACTGACATTTTACCAAAAAATAAGTTGTACAAAAGAGAGGAGGATTACTAAGAAAGACTATATAGTTAGAATAATGTTGTATTTAAAATGTTACAATAAAAAAATAATGAAATTTGTAAAATGAATGCACTTTTTCTTAAAAAACAAAACACTTTTGTAGGCCTTTATTTGTTTGTGTGTTTTGTTTTTTTTTTAACTTTTTTATTTTTATTTATTTATTTCAGATAACTGTCTCGAAAACTTTTTAAAAAATGTTTGGGCCATGTTTTGTTAAGTTGTTTGTTGCTTCATCTCTCTGTTTTTGATTGAAATCAAGCCAATTTGCTTCAGTTTTAAAGTTTTGAAATGAGCTGGTTTTGTGTAGTAGCTGTCATGCACCCATATTCTGCTGAGGTACATATACAGCTTGTGTAATGATGATGATGATGATGATGATGCAATTAGTATTTTGGAAGATTTGCATTTTGCATTTTTGCAAACATTTTGCAAAAACATCGGTTTGCTTGTTGCATTAGCTCCATACCTATATTTGGTTTGAATATTTCAAAAAATATGGTTAGGGCCTAAAAAGTTGTGCATATTAAGATTGAATATACTGCTTCAGCGTTCAGTTGTGGAAAAAAAAGGCGCACCTGTATCTTTATATAGGAGTAATATGTATTATGCCGGGCTGTAGTGTCGGTGAGCAGTGTCAGTGCGAGCTAAGCGTCCCTCTCTGTCTGTCTGTGTGCAGCGCAGACCTGCATGCAATCGCAGCGCGTGCCCAGCGAGATCATAAATGAAAGTGACTTTGAGAGCAAACAAACAAACAGAGCTTAAGTGAATCAGTTAGGCAGAAAGAGGCATGTGGCAGGCAGGCAGGTGATGGATGGTGGCGCTTAGGAGCCGTGACTTTTGGGTAAGTGACAATGACACACATAAAGGCCACCATTACCCGTTTTAAGATGCGGTTAAAATCCTTATCGACCCGCCCGCCTCACTTGCCAATATGCCAGAGCATCACGCCAGCTGGAGCTAGATGGCAGGCAGGGAATGATTTGCATTGACGAGAACCACCCCGCTCTATAACACACTCTCACACACACACAAACACACACTTTACACACAGATGAGTTTCTCTATGTGAGCAGAGTTTTAACCCAAAAGAAAAAAGCACCAGTCGGAGCGAATTATCGGTGGAGTCCAAATGCAGCACTTTGCAATTCGCCACAAATGCACTTCAGAGTAAAGAGAGACTTGGGGTCAAATTAATACCTGACACCAATTTGGTCGAGGACACTTTCTTCCATGTCTCCTAATGCTCCTGGAGACACTCACCTGTGCCGAATAATTGCATGAAATTACAGCTTCCTCCACACTCTGAATCTGCACTTAAGGCGGTGCATCATTGCATCAAGCTGAAAATCGCATCTTTTCACCCTAAAAAGCACATTAGTTTGTGTTTGCCAAAACACTTGACGTTGGTTGTCTCGATCTTGCATTGATGGACACACCTGTTCTGTATTCTGACGTGATGCTTTCAAAAGTGCAGCTGTTTCCTTAAAGGTTTACCTCTGCATGAAAGCGGGATACTTGTGACTCACAAGCCAAATCTGGCCCCTGGTAGGATATCTGGTGGCCCCCGAACCATTTTCCAATTCGCAATAAAAAATAAAGTGATTGACACTGTGAATTGTTTTTGTACCTTTAGTATACATAAGATGCCAGAGTGCATAAAACAGCATCAAAAGAGAGCTTGTTGATCAAAAAAGTGCCAGTGGAGGATCCCCCACAGCCCCTGACAGAGGTCCTAGCTAGGACCCTAATGTCCTAAAGTCCTAGAAACGCGCTCAAATCTTAGAAACATCCAAAAAATTCTCCAAACACCTAAAATTTAAGAAACTCCCTCAAGTCCTACAAATGTCCTACAAATATCCCAAAGACCTAGAGACATTCTAAAACATGGGAAATATCCTGAAATCATAGAAGCGTCCTAAACTTCTAAAAATGTCCTAAAATCCAAGGAAAGTCCTAAAATCCTAGAAATGCCCCTATATCAGAGAAGTGTCTTAAAATCCTGAAAACAACCTAAAATCCAAGAAAAGTCCTAAAAGCTTTGAAACATCCTTAAATCCTAGAAAGGTCCTAAAATTCTGAAAGTGTCCTCAAGTTCTAGAAATGTCCTTAAATCTTAGAAACATCCAAAAATTCTACAAAAAACGACCTAAAATTTAAGAAACTCCCTAAAGTCCTATAAATGTCCTAAACTTGGAAATTTGCACGACACATGCAGCCTCACACAGGTAGAAACATGTATGGGGCTGTCTGACTGGCCCCAGCGGCGCCTCCCTGGTGTAGAAGAAGTAATCAGGTAAAGAAACTTCCCACAGCTCAGACCATCCTGTTAAAACCAGTCTCATAAACTCTTCAGGGAAAGCTCTGCTTATCTTCTAGGATTTTGCTGCTTCCTTGACACAATGTCTCTGACCTAAAAAAAGTGGCTCCAATAACCGAGCTGGCTGTTTGAACCGTTGTACATTTTTACTTTGACAGCTACAGGTTTTGATGTGCAGCCTTGGTGAGGGGAACAGAATAAGCAGCTCAACCCCCAAAATATGACATGAAGTGGGTATTAGTTAGAACACCAAGGATGTAGCTGTGAAGGAAGATGTTACGGATGATAAGTTTAGTGCTTCAGATGTTATTTTGGGGCTAAGACTTTAAAATATACATAACAAAACGCTGAATAGTTGCTAGATTTTGAGTTTGATAGCATTTTGTTAAACTTACATGGGATATTGGATCTTCTTTTAGATTCCGATCAAGTTTAAAATAATTTTATATTCCAGGTTTGAACTTTTGTAAAGGTAGAGACGACTAAAACTCAAAAGGATTTTAGTATTTTAGGACAGATCATGACTTATAATGAATGAAACTGTTCACGTATTTAAGGTAGATACACAGATAGGACAACTTTTTATTCAGTATTGACTTAGAGTCAAAAAGGCTGTAATGTGGTTGAGGTAAAAAAATAAAAATAAAAAAATAAAACTTTGAATAAACATTTCTGCAGCAGTCATTCACAATGTTTTTTTTCTTAAACACTGAAACACTAACTTAATCGCTCTGGATCTGAAACAGCATTACAACTATTTTTGCAATATTCACTTGCCATATCATTTTCATTACAAAAAATGCCCAGAAATATCACTAAAAAAATGTACAACCCCAATTTCAAAAAGCTTGGGGCATAGATGCTTTGAAGTTTGAGCTGTTAACAATCTGAATGTTTCTTTTCCTCTTTGGCCCAGAGGACACAGTTTCCATGATTTCCAAAAACAATTGGAAATGTCATCAGACCGCAGCACATTTTTCCACTGTTGGTCAGTCAATCTTAGATGCAGCCAACATTTCTTTTTTAAAAACTCTGCCTTCCTGTAGTTAGCTCTGCTGTTAAATGTCACCTCTGCTGGATGTGCTGCCGTCTTTTTATACCTGAATGCTAACCTGAAGGATACAAACGGATGATTGTGATCAAAAGAACATGAAAGATTAATCAGTAGTTTGACATCAAGTCCTTGAGAGAAAACAAATTCTTCAAAAAGATTTTAAACTCATCTTTTCAGTTAAAGAAAAACTTTCTTTGGGCTCATGTTAACACATCTACAATTCAAGCTGTGTGCTGACACGTCCTTTGAGACTGCTGGGAGCTTCAGACATAACTCACACCTGACCGGGAAATAACGGGAGGTGAAATGAATTTTAGACCAAAATAAATTATTAACACAAGTGTATGGAGCAGAGCTTCTTAAAATGTCCTTGCCAATAATGCAAAGTTGTTTTTTATTATTTTTATTATGTGTTTTCATGAGGATGCCAGACAATAATAAGAACTATTATTATTATTAGTAGTAGTAGTATTATTATTATTATTATATGTGTGTGTGTGTCTGTGTATATGTATATATATGTATGTAATATAAGATGGATTTATTTATTTCATTGACCTGTGTGTTAAGCATCAACTTGTTTACTTCTCACTATTTCCTGCTGTCATGTAGCTTAAACCAGTAGCTACCACAGCAGAATCCTTCAAAAAAATATTTCAGTCATCATGTGCAAGAACATTTATATTGACATGCACATTACTTTCACATCCAGTATGTCAGTGTAATGCAAAACTACCTTTTTTAAGACTTTAAAAGTTTCTGTTTGTTGTGACTGAAGCGCTGATTGAAGTCTGCTGTAAATTCTGAGGCTGCAGTTGTGTTAGTGTTGTATTGGATTGCATTACCTCCCCCTATCATTATCACCCGTGTCCACAAAGTCATGAACAAGCCCCTGTGTGCCCTGCCCGTATCTGCCAGGCCTGCCTGCCCATACTAAATCGTTTCTGTGTGAGTGGGACTGATTCCAAAGGCCCTCGGTCAAGACTGTGGTGGAGATGAAATGGATAAGGACTATGAATAGAGATCCCATTTCCCCCAAGCAAGAGCATGACACACAGATACACGGTGCTAGGAGAAAATCCATAAATGCAAATGGTGTTTTGGATGCGCTGTGGTGGCTGCAGGACACAAGGAACTTCATATTGTAGCTCAACAAGCTCATTGGTTCATGAACAGCCGAGTGGGTGCTGCATTGATTTCTGGCAAATGCCTTGATGTTGATCTGCTTATTCCAGAGCCTTTTTTTTCCACATCTTTTTGCTGATGCAAATCCAGCTATTATTCTACACGACAAGCTTGCAGGAATTTATATACTGTGTCATATATTTCAATTTTCTCTCTCTTTACCAGTAGTAAGATTACAGCTCAAGATTGCATGACTCACCTTCAGCCGTCTCTCTGTTATTGGAATAATTCATCACAAACAAAGAGTACATTGGCTCCAAGAGATCCTGCCGTTCATATACTGCACGTCAAAGATTCTGTTTACGATATTCAGAGGATTAGCATAGCAGCAAACAACTATTTTATATGTAAAAATACAGCAGATTGATAAAGTCATGAGCAGAGAATGAAGTCACGCTCCCTCTGTGTGTGTTGTAATCTGAGCTTCTCTGTTTTTTGTTGTGGCGAGCTAGTCCGGCTGTCACGCATGTTCGTGCTGGTTGCTCTCATGCAGTGTTGTGCCCACAAAAAGTAATGCAAGAAGTGCTATAACGTGACTAATGCACTGACAGTAAAGAAGAAAGTAATATAAGAGGTGAAAGTCCATGTAAGGTAATATGATTGTTGCTGTGCACCTTTAATTGCCCTTTTTTTACACTCTCATCAGTAGAGGGAGTTTTTGGGTTTGGGGAAAGTAAAGTACAGTCTAAAAAGTGTGACAGAGCGGAGCCACTACTTTCTCTCATGATTAATGTATATACGTATGTATATGTGAAACCCTAATATAAGTATGATGGTTATGGACATTGTGTCCATAGATCCATAGATGTGTCTAGGCTCTGTATCCGTGCTGTTGGTTAGATTTGCCCCTTAACTGAATTTAATTCCAAGTAAACAGTTTCATGTTTAATTTTCAACATTTATAATACACCAAATTTCATGAAAATCCGTTCAGACTCTTTAACATGTTACAGTCAGTTTTCCAATAAAGTGTGCATCTCTCAAATACACTTGGTACTCTCATACACTCTGAATTTTGCAAACAGCCCCTTTAAGTATCTGTTCATTAATTAAAAACAAACAAATAACTGATATGTAACTCTTTCTGTCTTTTGAAGCAGACTGGAGTTTTGTGCGTGAGCTCGACCGTGTTATATCATCGCCCGACACCCTTTCTGACTCCTGAAAACCTGAATTTCTGCAAATGGCCTCCGTGGCGCCCTGCGCTTTGGTGAGTACACACTGAGGCTATGAATAGTTGTTTTACACCCAGCGAGAACACGACACACAGACACACAGCGCTGGGAGAAAATCCATAAATGCAAATAATGGCGTTTATTGTGGTGGCGACTGAACTTCATACTGAAGCCGGCTGGTTAATGCGCAGTCTGCTGGGTTTACATTGATTTCTGTGAAACGTCGTCTCCGAGGTTGACGCTCTTGTTCCAGACTGTTTATTGTCCTGCTTCTCTGACTTAAACACTGTTAAAGTTGTTAATACTCCTGTGCCTGATCCAAACTTTTTCTATCAAACATTGTGAGTTTTGATTTAACTTGCTCTCTATTTGACACCTAGTAAAAAAAAAAGAAAAGTTTCAAAGGAGCCAGACAGACTTGATATATAAATAAGATGATGCCAAACAGGGATGCTGACCGGAGCATGATACCGATGTAAAAATCCTCTTCATTATTTAGTGATACTGGTGACTGAATGTAAACTGCTTGCTCATGCTTAAAAGAAAAAGGAGGAATATATAAAAAATGTATAATATTGGCCTGTATTGCAGCTAATGGGCTCGTTGGTGTGCTTGTCATCCAAATTCTCTCTTTGATGTTTTCTTCGTCTTCGCTGCATTAATAGATAATACCGAGCTGACTCTCCATACATGCCCATTCCTCTATGGAAAGGGAAGAGGACGTATTTTGCTCTATGTGATGTATCAATTATATATAACAGAGTACAGACTGATGCGTTTTTTTGGTTGAACTTTCAGGACTACGAGTCATTTGAACTTTATGTATTTAAGAAGGTAAATTAAACCACATTTAAACAAACGTAAATGCACTAGAGTGTAGCTGGGGAGCTAGTTTTCATTGGCAGTCCTTTGCTTTATGTTAAAAGGCATCCTAAAATAATAAAAATATACAATATGAACAATGGTTACGACAAAAAACATTAAGATAAAAATATATTTAAAGATGTACAAGTTAAGAATTTACAACACAGTCAGAGAGTTTCCTAACAAACATACGCGTCATCTTGTGAGATGCATATAGCGGTTTCCCAAACACGATAAATACTCCGATTATAAACACAGAAACGCTCAGCTTGCTCAGTCTTGTTATGACTAAGGTATCTGCTAAAAAAAAGATTTTTCCATGTACAGATTTAATAATTACATCCTCAAACTTCACCTGTTTTTTAAGCTTGTAGCTCCGTGTCACGGCACAGCTGATGGAGGATGAAACATTTCCAAAAACTCAAGAGCATAAAGTCCAAAAGTCAATATTAATGAAAAAAGATCATCTTTTCAAAATCCACAACATGCTGTTATCTAGCCAAATATTCCGTTTCAATCCATATTTGATGCCTTTCAAAAACAACGTTGTCACCGTGGTCACAATCAATTATCGCCTACATTTCCCATCATGCCTAGTGCTGGACTGAGTAGTTTTTAGTTTGCTGTGGAGTTTTCTGTTTTATGATGTTTCTGTTCAGAACATGCTGGTTCGTGCCGGTTTTTGTCATCTTTGTGTTAATAGTTTACACCATCAGTGAGTTTTTTTCATAATTTGAGCTGAAATTCACGGATATTCTGGAGATTTTTTTGACGTTGTGTTATCAGCACATTATGATATTCCCTTGAAATGTTCCTTGTCAGCCAAATAATGAACATCTCCACAAATCTGCGGAAATGTGACAAGTGCAGTGATTAAAAAGTTGTGGAGTGATATTTTCACAGATGATGAAGTTTTGCTGTCTTGTGGACCAATCAGATTGCTCGGTTGGAACTACTTGTTGTATATTTTACCTTCGGCCAATACTCTTTTTTTTTCTTTTTCTTTTTGTCTTTAGAGAGCTTGAACGCATCATGATGTAACTCAGTTTAACGTCCGTTACCTGTTTGTTCAATCACACTTATTGTAGACTTATAGACTAATTAATTACAGAACAGGATAAAACCTATAAATAAAAATAAACACAATAATAATAACAATTAAATAAATAATTAAATAAAATACTCTTAATAGTAGTTAAAATGTAAATAAAAAAGATAACAGCACAATAACAATAGATAAAAAAAAAAACAATATACCATTTAGTAAAACAATAAACAGACTAAAATGTATAAATAAATAGTTAAAGTTCGATGAAAGAGGCAGGTGTTGAGTTTCAGGTCTTCAGTCTTCAGGCAGGCTGGTCCACAAACGTGGAGTAGAATCATAAAAACATCCCTCACCGTACCGAGTAACGTTCACTAGCTCTCCTCCTCCGATGTCAGCGTGGATTTATTGCTCACAGTCTAAAATTATCAGAGGACACAAAAGAGTGAGTCATCTGATGTGTTGATAGCGAGTTTACTGCGTCTTTTTGTCCTGAAGGCGTCCATGTGGACATCTCTGTTTGTCCCAAACAAATTCTCTATTGTCCCTGAGCTGTTAGTCCAGAGCTCTGCTTTTTAGCACAAAACTGATGTAACACGACATATAAAAATCAACCAAAGCCATCAGTAACGTCATCTTATTTGCCGATGGAAGTCAAAAAGTCAAATATCAGCGGATACTGATTATTTCGGCTGATAAATTTCAGTATGACGCTAATTAAATCCTTAATTGGCATCTTAAAGAAACAAGAATTCAGCTACTTCTCTTATTTTTCTTTGACAGAGTCAAATGAAAACATAAGAAGTTGTTTGAATCTCAGACTAAAAAATGAGATTGCAGAAACAGGTGGACAAAGTTCATTTCCACAACAAAGTGGAGGAGGGGAAGCCGAATACCTCCAAGGCGCCCCTCAAACCTTCACCAGAGCGTCCCTGCAGATCGACGGAGAGAACAGGGGGGAAGTGCTGCATTTGTAGAATCTCTTGGCTTTACACGATGCGCAGCGCTAAAAACAGGCTGTGATAATAAAAAAAGGATGAAAAGGTGTGATAAATAGTGATGAATACGGGAGAATTGTGACCCCGGGAGGAAAGCGGGAGAGGGCGATGAAAAACGGGAGTCTTCTGGGAAAATCACAAGGGATGACAAGTGTGCTTACGATGCAAAAAAGCTCTGAGAGAACAGAGACGAAAGGTTCTTAGAAAAAACAAAAGCCCATAAAGTGTCTTAAGAGATTCAACATGATGCGCCCGGCAGTTTTGGAAAATGTTCCGTTCACTTATTTACTGGGCGGATACAATCATGGGTTAGTTATTGCCGCAGTCTTTCCACGTGCGTGCACACGACTGGTGCGACCGTGAGACACGATCAGAACGATGAAACGCTCCTGACGACCCGCAACATTTGCATCGGGTGTCAAACAGATGTTGTGTAAAATGTGTCAAAATCAAACACTAACTGAAAGAGAACGGGGCGGCGCTCACGCAGAAAAAAAAACGGAGAATGTGATTTATTTCTTTCACCACTTGAAATATCAAATAAGACTCAGCTAACAGATTCAATTATCAGCGTGCTCGACAGGCTGGATGAAGTAAACAAATACGCATCAGTTTTCCTCAGAACGAGTACAGCGAGACATAATTACCACATGTGAACTGTCTCTGCAATTAAAATATTCCAGAACAATTAACAAAAATCATATTCAGTGTGTGTGTGCGTGCGTGCGTGCGTGCGTGCGTGTGTGTGTGGTTTAGACGCAGACAGAAGTAATGGCGGCTGAAGGCGGGCGGATTCAGCGGCTGAACAGGTGTCGGTAGAATTACATCAAACAGAATCCGTATCGTCCCTCAGCCACACACGCTGTGCATTAAGGAGCATTAAAAGCTACAGGAGCATCTCTGCTAATTACTCTCCCGACTCCAGAAAAACACGAGCACATAATCTCATCACTTGACTGATAAAACACGACAGCACGAAACCAAAGACGTGTTTAAATAAGTTTTGTTTAACCGCAAATTCAAGGCGACAAGTTGTGTAACGCTGCTTCATTTTGATCAGAATTTCTGCTTCTTTGAAGTTTCGACACAGATAATCCGTCTCACTGTAGCACGTGTTTCGCCATGTCATGTAACGTTATTCACACACGGACAACAAAAACCTTATACAGCAAGGAGAGATGCATCTTGGCGGGTTTGAGCAGAGCTACCATGTCTGGCCTGTAGTTCCTGGGCAGGTTGTTGGAACAATAAGTTAATGAGAACATTTGATTAAAAAAAGTACAAAACATCAGTTCATTAAATAAAAAAAAAACATAATTATCCCCATATCCCACCCTACCTAACTATGATAAATCTCAAATCTGTGCAGATTTGGAGCCATAGAAATCATCAGTTTATCACTTCACTCAGTTTTAAGCAACTAGAACTTAATTCAGTTAATATTCAGAACGTTGCAGAATGGCGCAACAAGGTTTCAGCTCATCTCATTGCAGATCTGCAAAAAAAGGCAATGAGTAACTTGGCAAGATGTTCAGCAAATTACAAAAAATAAGTACATTTTAGAAATTTGTTAAAAATATGGGAGGGAAAAATGTCTGGTAAATTAAATTTAGAATTTTCATAATATATAGAAAATTACATAATAGAATTAATTTTGTTTTAATAAGCATTTTTTCCAGTTTCATTTCCTTGTTGTTTTTGCCTTTTCTTTTCTTTTCTTTTCTTTTCTCTCTCTCTCTTTTTGTGCTAGTTTTCAGGTAATTTTCTTTTACATTTTTTAAACAAATATCTTGCTGTTTTTTGTAGTTTGTCATTTCTTGCTTGCGTCTCATGTTTACTCAGGTCCTAAAAATAATATTAATAAAACAAACATCATCCCTGCAGCTCTCCGTTAAGCACGATATGGTTTGGATGTTTCAAAATGATGCTGGAGAACATCAAACTGAGTTGTGCAGCGAAACATAATTTGCATCACAATCGATCGGCATCATCAGAAAAATGAAAATAACTGTTATTATCCTTTTAAGAGTTTGGTCAAACTGGAGGACGATCAAGATCTTTGCCCAAAAAAAACCCTCAAACCAAACACATTCCTGCACGCACCAAATCCCAGCAGAGACTCGTGTCTTTAAGCAAACGTAGCAGAGACACTGATGGTGACCCCAGCAGATCCTGGACCCCATTTAAAGCAGAACACGGCCTCCGTTTGTGGGAAATGTAGTTGTTATTGTTCCCACACAGCTCCGAGCAGCAGCACAGTAACCTGCCAGCCCGATTCCTCCCTGCCCGTGATTTATCGGGGCTTTCTGCAAGGTTAAAAAGTTATGGCTGAGTTACGACTCGTCCTCCATATTAATTACATAAACAGAAGAGTGTGAGAGGCAGAGATGGGCACTGATAGTCCCTGAAGTTGCACCGATCAATCAATATTGATCAACAGCACCTTGATGTATGGCAACATCTCACGACTGAGACCTTGGGCAGCTTGAGTGATGATGGCATCCAGAAACGCTGCTGCTTCTGAAACAATCCTGCCCCCCCGAAAATAGATCGGATAGAATTGAGATCTAAAGGCGAGCAAACACACGTTTACTCCCTCATTGTTTTTCCCGCTTTCTCGCATGCAAACACTCTTCTGTCTCTGCACAGCAGCACAAAGACGCGCTCTCGCGGGTCTTTTTCTCCGGCGTCGGCGTGATGAATATGGAATGAAATCCATATGGTTCTGTCAATAACGTGGCTGCCAACACAGCTCCGCCGCCATTATAAGCGGCTCCACCTCGGGCGATACACAAGCTAATGAATAGTGCAAGCAACCAAAGCGAAACATTACTTCATAGCCCTGCCGCGAATGAATAAACATGAGTGAGAGAGTGCAGAAATGAAATGTTTACTCTTAAAAAAACCCTGTTTCACTTAAACACATTTTGGATTTCCACCCTGACACTTCAATTTAACCGTGTGGCTTTTATTTAAATCAAATCAAGAGGGGAGGGGGGAAGAGAGGCTGAGAGTAAACACACACACACGCACACACACCTATTCCTATACAATCTCACATGACCACACACACACATTCAAGGACAGAGGGGAATTAGCAGCAGGCGGAGGCAAGTCTCTTTCTCTTGATGCCTCGGGCTATTTCAGGAGGCTATTTCAGGTCCTCTGTCTTCTTCCTGTTCTCTCCTCTCCGTATATCCATCTGACTGCAGCTGAGGGAGGGCACGCCGAGTATTTTTAACGCTGTGTCTCGACACCGCTAAACAACACCTCTTTTTTTTTTTTTCTTTTTCAGATGTTGCTCTGCTCACAGTTTACAGCTCTGTGTAAAGAGAGATGGCAGAAAAGGCACCTTAAACTTTAACGTTTCGCTGCAAAAATAACACAAACGTTTGACACAGACAGAGACGATCGTGCGAGCTTTTAGTGTTTTTGCACGGCCCGACTACAAGCAGAGTGTAAACTCCACAGAGTGCATCAGTCTTTGTGTGATGAGCAGAGAGGAGGTGGTTTTGAGACTTGTAGTCTTCTAATTTTTAATCTTATAGTGTCATATTTTTTCAAAAATCATAAACAACATTTCAGAAAACATGAGAAGCGATACAGGTGAATTTCTGTCTCATTGTGCTGTAAACGTTGAGTTGTGTAAATCCTGCTGAAATGCAGGCGAAACTGCATCTTTGTTAATATTGTAGCTGCGCCTACATTTCCCATCATGCCTAGTGGTGAACTGAGCAGTTTATAGTTTGCAGTGAGGTTTGCTGTTCTATAACACAAATGTCACTTTTTGTGTTCATGATGCGTCTGTTCAGATTTCGGTGGTTTATGCTGCTTTTTGTCACTTTTGCGTTAGTTTATCGTTGACACTATGAGTGCGTTGGCTGTTACTTTTCATCATTCGAGCTGTAGCGACCTCTGACTGCAGTCTGGCTTTTCATTAATGACCCTTTAGATCTCACATTATCTGTATGGTCGTAAACTGAAAAACAATCTAAGTTTGCAGTGTAATTCTTTAATTTGAGGCTTTATTCCGCCTTAAAGATATTTGGAGATATTCCCCATCTGTTAACACTGTGGATGTTTATCTTCGACTGTCCGAAGAGTCCAATAACAGCGCCCTCCGTGTCTGTCCTCGTTTCTTCTTATTCTGTAGTTGGATTATCTCTTTTTTTTTTACATCCGTGCTCTTTGTCTGACTGGAGTTTCTGTGGTTTTAAAATGGACTTTTTTGTATCATCAGCGTAATGCTGCCTTCACGTGCTCCTTGGAAATATCTTATTCACAGTTTTTAGGACCTATGAGCACATGAACGTCCCTCCACAGTCGTGAATATGAGAAATTGGTAAACTTCATTGATCCCCGACTTGCCAAGTTGTGACGTTAGTGTGACGTTTCGGCAGCAGAAAGAGCAGAAAGCAAAGAAATACTTCAACAACTGACAGTAAAGATTTATATATTTTGTTCCCAGAAGCGGTCATTTACTTTAAATGGTTGTGCATTTTGGTGCACTTGTCCTATTATGCCATGCACGGACATTTTTAACTTACGTTTTAAAGCACTTGACTTGACTGGACAGCAGGAACGTAAAGCTAGCTAGCTAAGCAAATATTAGCTCATTCTAATGTGCGTGCGTGCGTGCGTGCGTGCGTGCACAACAGGGAAGTACAATATTTTGATATTTGAGGAGCACATGAAGGCAGCATTAGACCAACCAAAATTAACCCTTTGACAGGCATTTTAACTGCACAGTTAATTCCTTTTTTCTTTTTTTTAGATCAAATTGCTTTGCTAAAAGTTTGAGGAAAAACCCAATTTCATTTTATACAAATGTTTTTATACAATGCATTTCAGTATTTTTATTATGCTGTAATTCTGTTATATTCTATTTTTCTTATATTAAATTGACAATTAGATTTTTTTCTGCCATACATTTTAAACAGATTTTCTTACTAGATTTCTAATTATTTTTATTCATTTTTGCTTGTTTATTTTATGAATTTATTTTATAATTATTATTATTACATAACATTGGTTAAAAAGTACCTAATATTTTAGATTATTTTTTATTTGTATCTATTTATTTTTGTTTATTTTTATCTGTTTATTGTATGAAGTTCCTTTTACTTTCAGATTTCTATTAGATTGACTTTTGCACTTTTTACGATGCATTATACTGGGTGAAACATTACTTAATAAATTGATGCATTTTTTAACATATTCTACGATCTATAATGTACATCTTTTTGCAAAGGCATTTCTTAGTGTGCCTGTTAAAGGGTTAAAAGATTCACAATGATGAGCAGACTGACTTCAGATCACATCAGCTTCAGTGAAATTATGCAGCGATGCGTCTCGTATATCGCTGACATCTGTGTTTCACAGTGACATTCAACAATGTCACACTGAATGATGCACGGAAACCAAAGAAAGCTCACACCTCTGTGGCACATTTTGTTTTCCACTCGCTGACAGATAATTAGATCAGATGACTCAGACGCATTGATACGATGGAGACGGAGAGCGCGCTGAGATGATGAACGGTGGCGTCCTTTATGGTCAAAATCCCTGGGTGTTGTGGTTCAGTGTTTCCTTTACGTTGCATCAGACGCCTCTCGGATGTCTTCAGACAAACTGCAGCCACTGCAGAACCAAAAAAGACTCGCTGTTGGCCGTACAGCTGGCAGAGGCTGCTCGCTACCTCGCCTCAGGTACACACTTCACAACCTTGTCCCACTTGTTTGGCAAAGACAAATGAACTGTTTCCAAATGTGTCTGGGACTATAAGCAAAGTAAAAAAGTTGACTAGGCAGTCCTTCAATGTGGTCTGGGACACTTTTATTTAGATTTTATCCTCACACGTGTGTCCGGCTTCAGAAGCTGTTTCCCGGCAGTTTTAGTTAAGTTAGTGGTTAAAGGTTAGCCAGCTCCAAAAAAGATCGAGGTTACAGTGAGATCTTGATTGTAGTACACGAGGTCACCATTAACTGCAGGTTACGATCTGCCTCGCTCACACATACAGTTTAATTCTGCATTGGCCCTTAACCCTTTGAGACCTGGATAAACATCTCTTTTCTCATAAAGTAATGGAATAATTAATAAAAGGCAATGAGCAACTTTTCAAAAAATGTCCCACAAATTGCAAGAAATGAGTAGAATTTGAATTTTTAAAAAAAGCAAGTAGAAAATGTCCATGAAGCTTATTTTTTATAATTATCATAATTTTATATTTAAACTTTAAACCTTTTTTTTTTTTTTTACTTTGTGTTATTTTATTTAATTTGTTTTATTTATTATTTTTTGGGTCATTTCTTTTTAAGTTACTCATTGCCTTCCTCCCATGTTTTCGAAAGCAAAGACAGAAACCTGAAAAAAATCGGCTTAATTCAAAAACATAGAAAGAAGGCAATGATCAACTAAAAATAATTCTAAGAAATTATTTTAAAAATTACAAGAAAATGACCTTAAAATATACACAAGAAAGAAAAAAAAGTAAAAAAAAAAAAAAAAAAAAAAAAAAAAAACAAGAAAATTACTCTTAGAAAATTTTTCTTATATTAAATATATAAATTTAAGATTTGGGCATTTTTGTCACCTTTTACTTTCTTTTTTTCTCATTACATTTCTCCTCATGTATTCAAAAGAAAACAAACATGCTTGTGAAAGGCAATTGATGTCAGTCCAGGCGTTAAAGGGTTAAAAATCTGATCTGAGTGCATCGTGGGTATATTTTGTTGTAATCACGTGAATATTTTGGGCTGTAGTGTGTCATTAGGTTAGTGGAGACTGCATGTAGCTCTAAATTAGACTGCGGCCTGATGGTCATGAAGACGTCCGTGTTTTTGACACGGTCGTCACTCTGGGGTCCCTGAAACATCCCTCCCACTAAAACTGACGTCGGGCAGCTGATGGGGGTGCTGGCGGGTGGCGGCGCCGGGAGGGTACAGCTGGTTTATGGAACGCTGCCATTTCTCTACATTTCCCAGCGGGCTTAGTGACACGCTGACCAGAGAGGAGGAGAACAGGACGTATTGATCGGCAGCTAAAGTAGAACAGAGCCACTCAGAGCATCAAACCCAGGAGGGGAGGACAGGAGAATTGGCACTTGTCCCCCTGCGAGTGTGAAGGACTCCTGTGGGGTCTTTTGTCTGCTGTGTGACGGGGCCCCTCGGTGCCTCATTACAGTCGGACCTGACCCACGTTTGTAGCTCGAGTTCTTCTCTGGACGCTTTTCTCAAAAATAAACTGTTGACTGTTTGAGCCGAACAGAGCGGCCCTCTCTGTGTCTGTCCGTCTAATCTGCGTCATATTTCTCAGCGGATTAGGAACAAAGGGAAGGCGCGTACACGTTTGAAAGGTAATCAGGATTTCTGTACTGATTGTAGCAGTGGAGAGAAAAACTCATTTCATTTCATTTTCAAAGCGCCGGCTCTACAGCACCTTGCTTCGGTAATTGTTACCCTCGGAGAGCTGCCAAGAGGTTTGATGGTGTGCCAGATTAGCTGTGTGTGGTTTGTGTCTTGCTCGGGCCCACCTTGTACCCGGCCTCTCGCCCAGGCCCGCGCTGGCACCGGCCCCCGCCATCTGTCAGAAACTTGGGCTTTGAACCACCCCACCCCCCCCCCACGGATAAAAAACAAAACACTCTGCAGACAAACGGTAACAAGTGAAGACACCGAACCAGATTCTCCAGCTCGCAGCACGAGATCCAACCACCGCCCCCTCGGTTTACTGCAAAACGTCAGAATTAAAGAGTCCATTCATACTTTTTTTTAATATGCGTCATAAAATACCATTATTAATACATGAATGAAAAAAGTCTCCTTCCACAAAACACTGTTAATGGGTTTCCATTAAAAATTTGGGCAAAACTTCAGCAATATTTTCGAAACATCGATAAAACACAATGATGACTGTTTCCACTGAGTGATGTTCTGCGACTTCTCCTCTGGTGATAACATCCAGTAACCATGGCGATGGATGTTCAAAACATTAGCAGCTTTATTTCTATTGCAGCCACCGCACTAGCCATCAATATTTCCAATCCAAGGCCACGTAGGCGTGTTATGGAGCCATGATGGAAAGGCGAGCCCCTTATACGTGGGAGCGGCCACGTATGAGGGATTTGTGGGAGCTGATAGTTCATGATTTCACAGAGGAATTGTGGATTCAAAGCTTCCTGATGATCAGCTCAACTTTCTCAGAGTTATGCGATGCAATAACAGCTCTTGTAGCTCCTGCTGCATCATGGGCCAGGAGATGCAGTGGAGTAGAAGTGCAAAGTTGCATTAACTACTATAACTACTTAATACTTGAGTAAATGTACTTTCTTACATCCCACCGCTGCGTCTCAACGTCAGTTAGGTTTTCACATTCGGCTCAGATATTACCGGATCCTCCCTCCGTTGCTCTTTGTTAGATACCAGCAATTATGACACATTTTCTTCTCTAGAGGAGTGCCATAAAGGCGTCAGCAGCTGGACGCCTGTCAGTCCTAATCACTCTCTGCAGGAGGGTCAGAACATGTGACCTTACAAGCTGCAGTTGGCAGACGGCGAGCACGCTTGAGAGACAACAGACAGAGCGGACCCGAGACACTCCGGGGACGGACGAGTGTGTCGATAATATTCCACACATACACATCCATAGATCCTCGACCTCCTGCCCCCGTCTCCTACACCGCACCAAAGAGCACCTCTCAGAGCCACACCTGCTTGTCAGAGCCGTGGTTTGAAGCCACCTGATCACTGGTGCAGATGGATGGTCATGGACAACCAGCGAGCCCGGGAGAGACGGAGACAGAGCGGGGGAGTGTGGTGACGGGGGACAGAGATGAGCGAGAGAGTGTCACCGCGCTGCAGCTCTGCCCCCTCGGAGGCACGCGTAACACCTCGGATTTCACAGACAGTCACATCAAACAAGGTCCGGTTGATGTGTAAAGGCTTCATTTGTCATTGGCGCTCGCTCTTTCAGTCGCTGCAGCTCCTAATTATGTGCATCCGAGAGCAGAGTATCATTTATAATTCCTACTTTCATTCTGCTATCTCTAAAGCATACTCCTTCTTCTTCTTCTTCTTATTCTTATTCTGCTCTCCCTCTGTGGAAGGCAGACGAGGCAAACGGCTCGGCTTCTTCCCACCAGTGCCCTTTGAATAAGTTGTTGTGCAACTAATTATAAAGTAGATCAATGCAGGAGAAGGGCACCTGCTGAAGTTACATAACTTTCCTCGACCTGCTGGAAGAGAGTCATCACACAATTAGCCGTGAACTAACAGAGATTAAAGTACAGTGGCTAATGCACACTGCGTCGGCTGGTAAATTAGAAGGTTTATACTGTAGCTGCAACACTAGGAGGGTTTCCATTATCTCTCAAATTGCACAAATTGAAATTGCGAATATAAAATATGCCTAATGGAATCGCATCAATCTGAAAAAGAATCCCATTTATAGCAAAAATGTTTTTGAACTCGAATGAGGTGGTATTTCAGGCGATTCCAAAAAGCCATATTTGGCAAACCTGTAATGGAAAAACACTTTTGAGTCTTTTCAGTTTTGAGTCTTTTGTCAGTAGGAACTGGCTCCCTCATGATGCAGCAGGAGCTACAAGAGCTGTTATTGCATCACATAACGCTGAGAAAGTTGAGCAGATCATCTAGAAGTTTTGAATCCACAATTCCTCTGTGAAATCGTGGACTATCAGCTCCCAGAAATCCCTCACACGTGGCCGCTACTGCGTATAAGGAGCTCGCCTTTCCATCATGGCTCCATAACACGCCTACGTGGCCTTGGATTGTAAATAATGACGGCTACTTTGGTGGCTGCAATAGAAATAAAGCTGCTAATGTTTTGAACATCCATCGCCATGGTTACTGGGATGTTATCGCCAGAGGAGATGTCGCACAACATCCCTCAGTGGAAACACAGTCATCTCGCAGTTGTGTTTTATTGACATTTTGAAAATATCGCTTAAGTTTTGCGCAAATCTGTAGTGGAAACCGGCCTTGAGATTGCTTCTAGTTGAACAGTCGTTTTTTTCTGTGCAGTGTAGTTTTGGAGACATTTTGGTCCCCAGATTTTGCTGCAGGGTGAGTGCTCTTGACTTTCCTGGTGCTCTGTGCAGCTGCAGACAGGCAGGCAGCAGCACAGAGGGAGAGAGACCGCACCATAAGATGACGAAGTAGTGAATTTACAGCTCACAGCAACTTAACACGATATTAGGGATGCACCATGAATATTTGCCTGATAATGGGACTTGTGACATCATACTGATAATTCCAATATAATTCCAATTTTTGGCCAATAAATAGAACCGATAATAATAAGCAAATCAAGGGATTTTTTTTATGCTCTGGCAGAAGTGTTGCAGTGTGAATGATTGCAAATCAAAACAAAATAAATAAACACTTACTTAATTTTAGGCGCAAACCTCTTACATGACGTAAATGCAAAAATTTGACCTGAAATCCATTTCCTAATGCGTTATATTACTAATTACTAATATATTACCGTAACTTGTTACTTTTCTAATGTGCTATCTCCCAAAACTACAACTGGAGGACAGCACGAACTGCTGAACTAAGGAAAAGACACAACTTTTTTTTCGTTTGCATATCGTAAAGCTTCGGCTACATCATCAAATAAATTGAGCCTGTCAGTTTTACTGATGCAAACTGTCCTCAGCAGCAGAACATGCAGACTGAAGTGCATTATACAGAATCAGCCGCCACCTTTATGAGTGTTTGCATAAATGCATGTGAATATGAGGACTCTGTGCTGTTATGAATATGCTAAAATGCTAAACTGAATTAATTAGTGTTGTTCTGAATGTGAGACAGACATTCCCAGAGCTGAAGATTTTTTTTTCTTTTATTATTTGTTCATTTTCTGAGCAGCAGCAACAGCCTTTGTCTTTGTGTTTATTGTGCGCGGACAGTCTATTGACTCTTACTTGTTTTCTTTGGCATTAGAAAGATATTGACGTCCTGTATTTGCTCATGAGGGCTGAAAGCAGCTACAGATTCAAGCATTCCCTTTCATTGTTCTGCCATCGAGCTGTGTAACTGTGTGAGGAAAAAAAAAAGAAAAAAGAAATGCACACAGCCGTGCACGGTGCAGTGTGGTATTTGCTTTCTCCTCTTTTAACAGCAGCCCATAAAAAGTTTACTGAGCGCCCTCCCTTCTGCTTTCATCAGCATATCACTCTGAGCTCCTATTATGCAAATGAAATCACAGCTCTATAAACCATATGTAAATGGAAAACACAAGCATGTCCAGACCAAATTACAGTCATAAATTTGATCAACGGCGCCCTAATAATCAGAACAGTAAGTGAAGCTTTCCTGCTCTGTACTGTAGGCTGAGATCCTCTCCATTCATCAGGGTGATGCGGCGGCCCCGACGTGTCAAATTGCCAGAATCTGAGGGCTGATTGTCGGGAAATTTGCTCGCAGCTTCAGTAATTGTGCGCTGCGTTTCCAAACAACTTTTTAGAGAGCTCAAAGTACTCTTGGTGGCAGATAAAAAGGCAGACAGCTCGTGTCCGTCGAGTCAGTCGACCTCGTGATTGAATTCTGCAGCAGATCCATTTAACCCTTTAAAATCTGGATGACATCGGTTTTCTTGCACAGTGTTTAGATGCCTTTTACAAGTATTTTAACCTTTAATATGAGATTTATTACAAATCATGGAAAAAAAACTATCCGCGGTATGGGGAAAATATCAAGAAACGATATAATCATTACAATTTTATATTTAGAATTAAACATGGAAAAAACAATCAGCAGCTTGGTATGAAATTATAAAATAAGTTTTGTTAAAAAATAATAGAAAATTATCAAATGACGAGGGAAAATATCAAGAAAACTTTATTATTATTATAATTCTGTATTTAAAATTAAACACTGAAAACAAACAATCAAGAAGAAAAGAGAAATTATGAATTTCAATTCTTAATTATCAAATGTATTGGGAAAATATCAAGAAAACTATATAATTCTTACAATTATATATTTAAATTAAACGTGGATAAAAACAATCAGCAACTTGGTATGAAATTGCAAAAAACTATTAACTGCATAGGGGGAAAAAACAAGGAAATTATATTATTATTACAAAAAATATATATTTAAAATTCAACATGTAAAAAACAATCAGAGACTTGATATGACATTTCAAAAGATAAAAGAAAATTATTAAATGACTAGGGAAAATATCGGGAAAACTATATGATTATTACAATTATATATTTAAATTAGATCATAAAGGAAAATAGTATTATTTATATTTCTTATTCCCATTTGATTTTAGCACTTTTTCAGGTATTTTTTTCCATTACTTTTCTTTCTTTTATGCTGAATTTAGGTGATTTTCTTGCAATTTATACAAATTTCGTGCTAATTTTTGGGTAATATTTTTGTGAAGTTGCTCATTGCCTTCTTCCCATTGTTTTTGAAAGGACTTGAGCCATCTGCTCAAGTTTCAAAGAGTTAATCCAAAACCATCTCAGATGTAACTATTGATAAGCTGGATACAAAATGCACCTCCAATCAGCACATTAAATATTCATAATTAGCAACGAGAGTTAAAAAGCAGAGAGCAGAGTGAGATGGAGGCCAGCATTTAAAGGCTGTGTGGACCGAATGGATCCCACAAGCTTCTGATGTCCAACAACATTAATAATAAATATCGCCACATGCAGCCATTAGTGCGAATGGTTTGATGGAGGGAAGATAAAACTGATTCATCATTTCGGATAAGTGCTACGTCTCTAGAACCGCAGCTGAAATGGTGTCAAACAAATTTACATTTGAAAAATTGCCAATTTTAGTGAAGCCGCTGAGTGCAGCCGCGTGCAGCTGTGCACACTTTTAAGGCCTCCCATCATGATAAAGGTTGATAAAGCATCACTGAATTATGCAGACCTTCTTGTCGGCTTGTCTTTAACCCTTTTTTCAGTGTTGCAGTGACAGCGAGATGTTTTAAAATTCAGTGACACAATGATGGTATAAACAGCTGAAATAACAAAAAAAACAATTATTAAAAGAAACAGCAGTTCACACTTACATGCTCATTACAGGCTGAAATCACAAATGTTTGTTGGTTGAGCTGAGCAAAACTAAAAAAATATATTAAAAAAAAAAAAAGTCACTGACTTTATAACATCTTCACAATCTTACAGTCCAAAAATTGGTTAGTTATCTAAGTTTTTATCACATTTTTTGGACTAAACAATTAATATTTGTATCCAACTTAATAAATTCAATGAAAGTAGAGAATAATATTCATGTATGATATTTTTTACTCCATCATTCCAGCGGGGGAATGGCTTTAATGGAGCACAGCTGCACTCTCTACCATGAAAATCACTAATGAATCAATGAATAAATAAACCTTTATTTTGCATATGTGAAAACAAAAACAAAACATACATAAAAGCAAACAAGGGTTACAGCCAAGCGCAATTAAAAAGAAACAAACAGACAAAGAAAGAAAGCAGAAAACATTTTTGGAAACATTTGTTGTTGTTGTTTTTTTTTTTTTTCTCATTATTCAGAATCTGAAACCGGTTTTATGGCCAAGTACAGGAATTTGACTTGGTGCTTTGATGCAAAACACACAATTAACATAAAGGAAGAATAAAAATATTGAATTTAAATAGTTTAAGAGATAAGATACACAAAACATATGTACAAAAGGTACTATGGAGGTACATTTTATCCATGTTTAATATGAACATCCAACACTGTAACATTATATATATGACAGAAAAAAAACATAATCATCTCTCTTTAATATTTTAGCCTAAATTTGGTGTCTAGAATCATGAAAAGTTTAAAAAGGTCTTAAATGATTAAAGAGTTTCCCAGCGTAACATCTTCAAACAGACTCTCAGTAAAACACTTTAAAAGCTCCACCATCTGTAGGTTTAGGTGACGGACTTAAAAATAGGAAGCGGCGGGGCTCCATCAGGGTAAAGATCTGCAGAATAATGAGGCATCAAGCCATTAACGTCATTGTGTACGCGTCTGTATTTACACTGTGAGTCATTTTTATAAACCGGAGGAGCAGAGTGTTCTCATCCATGCAGAGAGGAAATTATCAACTGGTGTCTGAGCTCCGTGTGTTCGTCTCCCTCTGTGTTGATGGGCTGCGGTCCACATCCAGAGTACGACCTGCCAGCGTGACTCCGTTAGCTTTCGCACACGCGCTCACATTCACAGCAGCTTCACACGCGACACACCAGCGCTTTGTCTTTCCGTCTGTGGTCTCTAAAGATCCATACATTAAAACGTCCCCTGAATTTATCATAATGCATGAATTAATCTGTGAATCATCACTTCATTTTAAATGTTCTGTTTGTGACATTCACAGCATTAACCCTTTGATCTCGTACAGAAGCATGGGGAGAAGGCAACTTAACACGACTTGAGCAAGAAATGAGCAAGAAAGAAGTACAAGAAGTACAAAGTCAAAAAAATTTAGCTGAAAATAAATTTAAAAAAAGAAAAAAAATGACCTTAACTAAAATCCTGAAAAAAAAGATACTGTATATATAGATATATAGATAGACAGCTAGATATTTGGAAAATGTTAAACAAATAAACAGAAAAAGATAAAAATGACACAAAATGGCAATAACAAAAATTGATGCTAACCTTTACTCAGTGAAAATATCAACATAATATTTTACATAATTTTCTAATAGCCCCCCCTTTAATTTTTTAGGTCATTTCATTCCACATTTTATTGATGTCTTTTAATTTGTGGGGCACACCTTTCCAAGATAGTCATTGCTTTTCTTTGGCTATTGTTTCAAAAGAAATCAAGCCAGTTAGCTCCGGTTTCATAAGGGTTAAAAAGCTTTTAAAGGCATGTGAACGCAGCACAACTGATGTTGATCCAGGTTTCAAAGGGTAAAATAAAAACAAACCACTGTTGTACAGATATAGTGGAGTAATGGCGTCCTGACGCAGGAGGATACCTAAAACGTGAAAAGTCGCTGCAGACAGAGTGGCACCATGTGACGAGTTGAGAGTTGAGCGCGTTGGTTTTTGTGCGGTGAGAAAGAGGCTCCAGTGTGATTTATTTGTATAAAAGTTGCAAAATTCCAAAAGTATTCACCGACATGATTTGCTTTTAAGAGCAGTTTGGGGAGTTTAACCTACGTGCAGACAGCCGCTCAGCGCTTTAATAGCTCCTGTCTTTATTGTTTTCAAAGCTCATTCACTCGAGACCAAACTGTGATGTTTGAGCTGTGATGCGACTCTTGGGCCACTTAAAGCTGCCTATTGCTGCTATAATATATATAATAAGATTTTGCATATAACCGTGTTCGTAAAGCACAGCAGCACTCTTAGGACGCATCACAATCCCTCTTGTTCCATAAAAATGTAACGGTCCTGTCTGTCATCTGCTCCGAGCAGCAGTGGGCGGGTCTAACCTCTGAACCTGACGCATTAATGGGCCCGTGTCCGTAACAGGAGTCTGACCCGGTTATGCTGAGACAGCGGGGAACACTCTCTCACAGACTGTTACCTTCAAGCGAGAGCGTTCACACACTTGGCACGGCGGCAAGCTGTCCACGCCCGCCTGCCTGCAGGAATCACACACAACACGCACGTAACACCTGCATGAAAAATCCACGAGCTTAAACACTTAGCAGATGAGAAATTAAACACAGGGGGGACACACAACTGCCCAGCCCCTCTCAGACACACAGCTCTGTCTCACTCACACACACGCACACACACACACCTTCACATCTCGGGCTGTGTCTAGCCTGAGGGCTGATCAAAACCACCATATAAAAGCTGTCTTGGTTCCCAGAACATAGACGCTCTCTCTCCCTCTCTCTCTCTCTCCCTCGAGGCTCCTGAACCGTCCTGCCCTGCCATCCTCCACATCTGAGGCAGCCCAGAGATGAAACAGTAATTACTCACATATTGGGGTTACATGTCACATATCAAACAATATGGATTTGGCTCGTCGGGTGTGATCAGATATTGGCATGGTAATAAAGCGCTCCGCTCTGCATCGGCTCAGAAACGCTCCCAAATACCATCCTGTTAGTGAAAAACTCAAGTTTTAATCACATTTTATCAAACTATGTTTCCTTAGGTTTAAGGCTTTGTGGATTTTCTGTTCTGTCCCGCCACCCGGAGTCCACTCCATTTGATTTCATCACAGGGTTGTTGAAGTCTCATCTTTTGCAAATGTGCTCAGTGTTTGAAGGAAAGTACGTTTTTATCATACATCCAATAATGGAGCTAAAAGCACCACGGCTCAGTCCGAGGTTGTTTGGCTTCCATCCCCGCGCAATTTCAGTGGCATCACCGTCAGTACAGAGAGGACAAAGCTGTCCTTTGTTGGACAGGAGGGACACACAACACAATTTCAGCCCCTGTACACATCAGACACAAAGACTGAGGGTGTCATTCATGAAACGTGAGCAGAGTGAATTTGTGTGTGTTGGCAGAAGAACATTTTTACATAAATTTCAGTTAGTGCTCCCCATAGTCGACTATAGGGGGGTTTCCAATAACCCCCAAATTGCGCAAATTGAAACCGAATATAAAATATGCCTAATGGAAACACGTCAAATAAAAAAAAAAAGGCCATGTTTCTAAAAAATGCAATGGAGGCACTTTTCAGTCTTTTCTAGGTCACATGATGCTGTGTCTATGAGCTTGTCAGTAGGAACTGGCTCCCTCATGATGCAGCAGGAGCTACTAAAGCTGTTATTGCATCACATAACTCTGAGAAAGTTAAGCGAATCATCAGGAAGATTTAAATACACAATTCCTCTGTGAAATTTCCATTATGTCTCCATAACACGCCTACGTGTGTAAGTATCATAAACTTGTGTACGTCAGGCCTTGTTATGGGTGATTATCAACAATCCCATTCAAAAGTGCAAGAGGTTGACGAATGGGGCTTATAATGCATTATAAATACCTACACTCACCTATACACACATCAGCAGTCAGCTCATATTGTGCCATAAGTCCATGCAGTATCACAGTCACATCTATAATGTTATACGACTGTTGATATAGTGCAGCATTAAGCATTATATTTATGAGTGTAGTCAGAAAGCATTATGAATGCATTATAATTCACTATGAGTGCCTTTATGATGCATTATAAATGTAGCCTTCATAGACAGTGTTACCAAAACATTTTTCTTCGGTTTTCTTTGTTAGCTGCATGTCGGCAGGTGGACAGGATGCACCTTTTCAAAGTAATTATCACCTCTTTATATAGCTGTTCATGGGTGGGGATGTGTGCAAATTGCTGACCAGTGGGAGTGCACCGTCAGTTTACCATTGATTGGAATTCATGAACGTACACGTGCCGAAAAAAATCTTGAGTCCTGACACTCAAGATTTTTTTCGGCACATTTTTCGGCGTACGTGAAACGTTTAATGAGTGACACCCACTGAATGTGTGACATCATTCTGAGTGTGCACTGAAATCTTACTGAATATTGATAACAAATAATTTCATTTTCAACACCTATTCTGCATATGTTGTCACAATAAGGTCCACAGCAGGGGGACGTCTTCACCCCGGGGGACACTTTTGCAAAATGACAAGAGGCCAGGAGTCAGTTATTAATATTTATCAGTATATATGATAAGTTGGGAGGATCACACATGACCCTACCAGTTAAAATCCAAACCTCGCATACCTCCTGACAGCCTTGAAATTGTTAAATTTCTGCCTGTATTTCCTCTCACGCTGATCGGTTGCGAACCATCTGTTCAAATTGCACTTGAAAGCAGAATTCACCCCCAACTGAGATCAGACCAGATCTTTATTCTACATACGATCGCTCGCTGACATGTTTGAGCACGTTAACAGCAGCTGCTGAAACTACACATCAGGCTTCGGACAAAGTAGACGTGTGAGTGATTTTGTGGAGTGACTGCAGACTTCTTTCATCTGGTCCAGTTTAGTTACTTCAGGTAGACCGAACCAGATCAACAACTTATTTATTTATTGTAGAAATGATTCTGTAGTAAAATGCAACTTTATATTAGGCTGATAATGACGATCGGGAGGTTTTTACCTGCAGCTGAATTATCGTCAGAGGTCTATAAAATCATGCGTACGCCTGATTCTGTTTGATAAATCTGGATTATTGTGGCACTTGGTGCATGAACATGAGCTTCGTGCACACCCACAGTTTGCCATAAATAGACGTAGAAACATGCTTAACCCTTTAACACCTGGATCAACATCAGTTTTATGTATGCTGCATTAAGACGCCTTGATGAGCATTTACCTCCTGAAACCTGAAAAAATGGGCTTGATTTTTTTCAAAAAGCACAAGAAAAAAACAATGAGCAACCTAACGAGAAATGTCCCATAAATGGCATAAAATTACTAAAAGGTGACGAAGAAATTCTATGAAAATTAGCTGGGAGGAATAATTAGATATATTGTTTTTTTTCTGAATCGATGTGGGGTCTGAGGACAGCGGGATGTCGTACGCTGTTAAGCCCTCTGAGCTGAATTGTGATTTGTGATAATGGGCTTTACGAATAAACCTGACTTGAATTTCTACAAATCGTTGTTGCGATAAAATCTCAATCATTATTATTAAATGAGAGAATTACAATCGATTCGCTCACAGCGTTCATGTGGAAACTAACTTTACAAAAATGCTCCACATGATGAAATTAAACAGTTGCTAACAGGAGGCAGGTTTCCATCGACCCACGAAATGTGCAGATTGTAAGTGTGAATATAAACAGCGGTCCTTATGTTTTCACAACATGAGCACATGATAATCCTACGCAGACCGTCACAATGGTTAGGATTAGGCAATCTGACAGTGTTTCATACCAACGCCACCGTTTCTGTCCGAGCACATTCTCATCTGACGCCATCCAGCTGCGTTACAGTTGGAATCGGAAGGTGGCTTTTGGCGTCGCTTAATTGCGCCAAAAACACTGACAGAGCGAACGTTTGTGATGAGCTCTGAGTGAGAACAGGCTGAACAAGGACACAACAATCAGGATGTTTTTTTTCTTTGAGCCTGTTGAAAAGTGAATTTCACAAAGGTCACAAAGTACCGACCTCGTCTGGAACGAGCTCAGAGTCCAGACACATTCAGGCCGCCGTGTGATCGCGAGCTTGGGAGAGCAAACCAACAGTTGTTCTTTTGTGTCTTCTTGTGCCCTTGATTTTAGTTTTTGTAGCAAACAATTCTCTTAAAACCAGACTGAAAATGTACTCTGTCTCCCGGCGCACACCTACATATTTAACAGGCGGTGGTATCGATCTTCTCATCTAGCTCTCAGCAAGAAGGCAAATAAATGTGTTTCCCAAAATGTTATTTCAGAAATACACAAATTCCTCCCACTCCTGAGCAAGGAAATAGTGTAAAAAATATACAAGTGGCATGTTTACTTGTATTTCTGTATTCATTGTGTTTCTGTTTTCCACATCCAGCTGTATCTGACAGTGAGAGTATAGACCCGGAGGTAAAAATAGCAGCACTTTGGGCTGAAATCTTAATGGTCAGACCTGCAGCTAATCTGAAAACAGATGCCTAAATGTGCTTCTCTCGCTGCTGCTCACATCAGCTCCTGACAGCGGTTCTTACAGATAATCAGAGTCCGTGTTCATGTTCCACCACCATGTTCGGTGTAAAACGGAGAAATCTGGAAGACAAACAGTGAACGGACCCCCGCTGGACAGACTGATGCTTTTTAATGAAGTTAAAGAGATAAATAAATTAGATTAAAACTCTGAAATCAGTGTGTTAGTTTTCTCTCTGAGTCCTCACCGTTAGGCCTGATTTATGATCCGGCGCTCACAGAAATGTTGTATTTTCACCAGAAAAAAACTGTTGCTTGACATTTTCTTTCGTGACATGAATGCAAAAAATGTTGTATCGCAGCACCGTCATATTTATGCAGACTGTTCACCTGTGTTGTTTGAATATACTTACATAACATTATGTACCACATTTGAATGTAAAGCACGTAACCATAATTTATGTATATCCCCATGCTGTTCTCATTACAAAGTCGTTACATACCGCCACTTTGTCAGTGCTTTCTGCGTAAGATCCTGATGCCAAACTACCTTTCGTGTCTGCATGATATGCCGATGGACGGCGTCAGCTGAGAACACGGCCGTGCACCAGCTGTGATGTTATTTCACACTAGCAGACAGGCAGACATCACCTGCCGCAGCCGCACCATACGCAGACGCAGGGTGTTGTGTCACTTGATAACAAAGTCGCATGTAACCTGTCGCGTCCACATGAGCGCCACAGAAACGTCACAGAACTGCGTCAGGTTGAAACACTGCTGGTAATGATTTAAAATAAGGAGCATGAAGGTCCCTACAGAGCGGGCGGAGGGGTGGAGGACATCCTGGGACTTTAACATGTGCTTATGTTGTCTAAACATGCAGCGTAATCCCACCACGTGCTTGTGTTGACATCACAGCAGCTACAGTATCATGAAGCATCAACAGCAGAGGCAGGAGGATACCTGGAGTGATATGTAGACGTAAAAGTCCACTTCAAAGCGGCCACATGTAACGACTTGGGATGAGAAGGTGTTGCGGCAGCTGCCTTGCTGAAGCTTGTGCACGTACAGAGTCATGCATACATATTTCAGCTTAACGTCTCAGAGAAAATATATTCCTGATTTCATCAAATCTCTCCATTATCAAAATGCAAAAGGAAACAAAGCAGCACAAATAATGATACAAAGGATAGTGTTTAGTTGCCGTGGAGACGACTGAAACCTTCCCCCGAAGTATAAATTGAAATGTTGAGTGACACTCATCAAAAGTGTCGAGAGCCCCGCCGTGAATCCGGCGTGCACCTTCAGGCTCGCCTTTTTTGCAAATTGCAGTTTTTACTTAAAACGACGGTTAATTGCAGGCACATGCTCGAGTGGTCACCGTGCTCATCGGAGGCAAAATGAGCCTCACCAGCGCAGCGAAGATTATTCTGGAATCAGCAGCAGCAGTGCCAGGCCCCCACTCTAAGCCCCCCCGGTCCTAAACCAGAGCCGAGTCCATCTCTCGGGCCCCGGCACCAGATGGCAGCGCCAGAAACAGAGCTGGGAAAAAATGGTGAGGAGGAATGAGGAATAAAGAGAGGAAATGAGAAAAAAAGCGAGAGGATGGAAAGCGTTCGGGTTGGGTCTGATCATTAGATTTCTAAAGTCAGACGGCTGCGGATGGATTTGCATAGCCTCGGGTTGGCAGTGGCCCACTTTCCCCTCGCTGTCTTTCTGAAAGGCTGCCAGTGCATTCCATTATTTGTGTCAAGGCGGGTTCTGTGATGAAGAAAATAACAGTGCTGGCACATAGTCTGAGTTTACGGTCTCTCCCCTCCTGGTGCTCGCTGTGACTGGCTGATTCCTGAACGCAGCCCAGATCTCTGCTGAGGAGGGAGGGCCGACACCGAGCGGGGAGAGGAGGCGGAGGAGCAGAAATGCAGCGGGAAAAAGAGAGTGTAAGTGAGATGAAGAGAGAGGACGTGTTACAGAATGAAAGAGATGGAGAGATCAGTGAAGGACACAAACCGTCTACGGGCAGAGCTCGAGGCTCGGCTCGCTCTGAAGACCGAGGAAAGCAGCTGGAGAGCAGCTCCCGCAGTTCAGAGGGCGGTGAGGCTTTACCTCGCCGTCTAGATCCAACCGGAGAGCAAGGACATACAGACAGGCTGCACACGGGTGATGCTGGCTGACGGGGAAAAACACACTGTAGAGAGCTGCAGGAAATACATAGAGAAATGATTTAACCCTCTGGAGCCTGGAGCAATATATACCAATAAAACAACGGCTGAGCAGCAGTCAAAACAAACCTGAGTAAAGACGCACAAACCAACACATCAGCATGACCTTTCTGCAGAAAGGTGCAGAAATAGGCATAAATAAACAACAGTCCGCCCCTAACACCGGGCCTGGAGCGTCGTCACTTTTTTGTGCTGCCTTGAGACGTCTTTCATGAGTATTTTAACGGTTAAAAATCTTCAAAATTTCTCCATTTCTCTTTGCTAGGAACTGTCAAAAATGGTGTGACAAATGCTTTTGACATTTAAAAAAGAGCCTAAACTCTACTTTAGGCTCTTTTTTCATCAAAATAACTTAATTCTACGTCTAATTTAAACATTTTCCAAAAATAAACCATTTGCACGAGCTACCCAGCATGCACAACAAGGGAATAGCCTAGGCTTTTCTTTTTAGCTCAGTATTTTGTCTTCAACTTATAAGTCTTTATCTCCGAGCAAATTATTGGTATTTCTTTCAAAAACACAGTGAAAAGAGAATGAGCAACTTGGTACTAAAAGTTTCACAAATTGCACGAAATTAATACATTTAGGAAATTATTTTTAAGAAGGTAGGAAAAATGTTCAAAACATCAGCAGCTTTATTTCTATCACAGCCATCGCACATGCTGTCATTATTTCCAATCCAAGGCCACGTAGGCGTGTTATGGAGCCACGAGGGAAAGGCGAGCCCCTTAGATGTGGGAGCGGCCACGTATGAGGGATTTCTGGGAGCTGATAGTCCACGATTTCACAGAGGAATTGTGGATTCAGAACTTCCTGATGATCCGCTCAACTTTCTCAGAGTTATGTGATGCAATAACAGCTGCTGTAGCTCCTGCTGCATCATGAGGGAGCCAGTTCCTACTGACAAGCTCATAGACACAGCATCATGTGACCTAGAAAAGACTAAAAAGTGTTTCCACTGAAGTTTTGTAACTTTTTCCAATCACCTGAAATACCGCCTCATGTGAGCATAGAACTTTTTTTGCAATAAATGGGAGTTTTTTCGAAATTGACGTGTTTCCATTAGGCCTATTTTATATTCACAATGTCATTTTGCACAATTTGAGAGTTAATGGAAACCCGCCTTTTGGAAACAAAGGACAGATTCCTCCTTCGTTTTGGTAAATGCAACAGGCTCGGTCGACCTTCCACTCGCCCTTGAACCTTGAAAAGGTATTTCAGAGGTAAAATGTGTTTAATGACTTGTATAATCGCTCTGCTATTTTCCCTCTCACCTTTTTGAAAGAGCCATCTCCCAATAATCCTCCCTAGGTTTATTTTGCATTTAACATTGGCAAAAATGTTCAAAGAAAACAGGCCAGGCTTATGCACATTATCCACTAATCTCCGTTTTGACAGGATAATGCCAGATTTAGGAAGTCTGGGTCTATCCAGCCTCTTACAGGCAAAGCCAGAACAGCAGTGATTTCCAACAAGATCCTTGTTAAGTGACAGCTTGATGTGCGCCTCCGAATACACAAGTGACAAAAACCATTAAAAAAGCATCCAGTGCGTTTCACTCACAACATTGTCATTCATGTGCCGCGTCTCATCGCTCTCCTAAAGACGCCTCCTCAAACTTGTCAAGCGAAGTTACTTTTCTGAAACATTTTTCCTACTTCAATTTGTATTGCCACCAGCAATTTTATAGCAGAATGAGCTCTTTTGTGAAACTAAAAAGCAATCATCATTTCTCTTTTTTTTTTTTGGAAATTCTTGGCAGCATCCACACCCTTTCTCATGTGGATTGAACATTGTGATCAGGCATTGTTGGGCACGTGTCGGCACTTTGTATAGGATTTTTTCCCTCCGACGGGATTAAAATGATCTATTATCAAGCATACATTGGGAGGATGAAATATCCAATGTTTATTCACAGCAGGAGATGATGGATGGCTCCGGCGATGGTCTCCTGTGTCAATCAGTCAGGGTGGCTCATTAGGTCAGCAGATTCTGAGCCACACGGGGATGGTTATTCAAATCCCTAAAAATATGCAGAGACAGTGAAAACACCTTGTCCATGAATAACAATAGCCTCATCTTCTTCCTGTGAGCAACACAGCCGCAGAGATATACACAATATTAGAGGAGCTGCTGCTGAGACGGAGCTTTGGCTTCCAGTAAAAAACAAGACTTACATATTAATATTATGGACATAAGAACCAAAGACTGAGAGTGTAAATGCAGCACACAAACAGACACATGTGCCACATGTCCTTACAGGCACTGGAACCGCACAACTGGCTTTTTTTTTGCAATCAAATTGCTTCACTAAAAATGTGTCAAATCCCAAGTTCATTTTATGCAGATGTTTTTATACAATGCATTTTAGTATTTCCATTATACTGTAATACTATCCAGTTCTATTTTTATTGTATTTTTTTTTCTACCATATTCTTTGTTACAAAATTAATTTATTTGTATTTTTTTATTTTTTATATTTATTCTGTTTGTTTATTTCTTTATTTTCAGATTTTTGGCAATTTTCTTTTTTACCATATATTTTATACAGATAATTTTTTACTAGTTTTATTTTTATTTATACCTATTTTTTAAAAATATGTTTATTGTGTGAAGTTACTTTAAATTTCAGATATCTATTTCAATTTTTTACAATGCATTTTTTAAAATAAATGATTGCATGATTGCATGACAAGCACCAGCCACAACATGTTTGACCGCGCAGCCATCTTTCCAGTCAGAACAGCACGGTTGAATTTCAGCAGTTACGCATGTTTTTTTTAGCCTACAGAGCCGTTTATACAGCAACACCTCTTGCATGAAATGTTAAACTTTTGCTGCAGTTTGGCCGAATGCTGCCAACGCAGCCAGAGTTGCATTGCTGGCCAGGTTTGTCATGTAGTATTTTTTCGCATAACGGCGTTGTTTACATGACATGTTCTTTGTTGACTTGTCTTTTGTCCAAAATCCCAAATGTTTCCACTCTGCTGATTTATTCCCGAGAGAGGAGTAAATATCCTCATCATCTTTTTCTTGGCTGCTTTCCATCATCTGCCTCGTGCTGTTTGTCGGTGACAGACGTGCACTGTTAATCTTTAATCACTGAATCAATACATTGATCCAGATCGCTACAAACCTTCTCTGTGCATGTTCTGTGCACCACCCACTTTATTCAATCCAGGCAACAATATGCAGAACGTGTCATTTTAGGCGTTTCAGAGGAGAGTGGATGCATATTTTGAGTCCAGTAATTAGCTGTGAAAGGGCCCGAGCTGATTGGTGTACTGCATTTCTGATTTTGCTTTTAATGTTTAGAGCGGAGGCCGGGGATTGCAGTAATTACATATAATAGTTGTTTGATGAAGAGCGCATCAATAGTCCTCTTCACCTCCGCCTCAGCACCAGCATTTCCTCTTGTATTTATACTGTAATTCCTGCTCTCACACACGAGCGTCTGTCAACTGTCAGCGGCAACGCTGTGGTTTCAGGAAGTAGCATTTATACTGAGCTGTTTACTGTAGCCATTTAGCAGCTTTATGGTGTTTTCCTGCAGCGTTTATGCACAGCGTTGCTGCAGCAGCAGCCCCCATCTGAATGCTGAGGGCGAGCTGAGCACTGAGTTACTTTAAAAACTGCTTCGACTGGAAAACGTACAGTAGGCTTGCCCTTTATCTTTGGCAGTTCAATCCTAAAATCCCTTAGGGAGGCACACACCCATTTAAAGGCCGTTAAATGATGATTGATGAGGCATCCTCGCAATGAGCGTGCCCCCTTCCACCGCTTTGGAAACAATCTGTTATCCCAGAAACACCAAAAGCCGGGCCACTTTGTTGTATTAGGCCCCCTAATTTTCCTGCATCGAGGGAATGGGAGCCATTAGCACTTTAAGTGACAGCCGAGAGCTTCGGAGGGCAGCTTGTCCAGAGATGGAAAGTCCTGGTTCTAACTGGAGGTCAGAGGGCTGCTGGTTTGTTGTTCCCCTCAGGGGGGTGGGCACGGCGCTCACATGCTCCCTGTTAAAGATAGCTCTGGAGAACATGTGGTCCGCAGGAGAAGAAAATAGCAATTGAACAAGTGGGGTCGTGTTGTTTACTTTCCAGTTCACTGAATCTGTTACGGAAAGTAGGCTAAATGTGCCGCAGCATATCAGTCCAGATGTCTGATATCTGGCCTCGTGTTTGCTTTGTTTGTTTTAGTTTTGGGTCTTCACAGAGAAAGAAGTAGCTGTTTGGATTTGTTTGCACATTGTGAGTTTTAGTAGCGTGTATATAGCACAGCATCATATGGGCTGATATATACTTAGTATGTCAAAGCAGAAATGACTTTGTCTTTAAAACATTTTCCATTTCAGCTCTTTTGCTCCATTTTTATCATGAACTTCCACTGCAGTGCATTCAAATTTAAATTTAAACAGACAGTTTTCTCCCGTCTGATGTCCATCACATAACGTTCTCATCCCAACTCATCACATGGTGCCGCTCTGTCAGTGACCTTCAGCACCTACTTTTGAAGTTTTAGGGATCCTTCTGCGTCAGCTGTTAACGCGCCAGGATGCTGTTACTGTGATGTCAACAAATGCACATGATGGGATGACGCAGGACTTCGTTATGTTTACACAGCAGCACATAGCGACCGGTGCGACCTTCACGAAGGTTGGGATTAAGCTACAAAGTCACGCATGGTTGTTTAGGCAAAAGACGTGTAGAAAAAACAAAACACACACATCTGCACAGGAAACGAACTCTGGAATCAGGCACCAAAGTCGCTGGCAAAGTTATTACCTGACGCCGTCCGTCAGCATTTCATTCACACGCAACCGATTCTGTCCAGCTGCGTTCTGAAGTGATGCCGTCCGTGTGTGTTGCATGTGGAGGCACCTGATGCTCTTCAGACGTCCTCGCCGTATAATGACAACGCAACCGGTTCTGTCTGAGCACGTTCTCATCAGACGCCATCCAGCCGCGTTCTGGTTGGTCTCAGAAAATGGCGTTGGGCGTCACGCTCGTACACCGAAAACACTGACGCAGCAGATGTTTTTGATGAGTTCAGAGTGAGAACAGGCTGGCTAGTTAGGCCGTTTTTTTAGGACTGCAGTAAAAACATTTTAGCTTATTTTCCAAAACCACTAACGTACAGCCGACTCCAGTAACACAAGTCCCAAACTGAAGCCAAAACGAGCGCATTCCTGTGCTGCGTTCAGACGCCTTTCACAAGTATTTTATCCTTTGAACCCTTGGAAAAATTTCCAGAGCACTATATTTCTAATTATTATAGTTGTGAATGTAAAATTATTTTACTGAATTATTAGAATTTTTTCAATTTTTTTAGGTAATTTTCTTTCTTTCTTTCTTTTTCTCTTTCTTTCTATCTTTTTTCTTTTTTTTAACTTTTTTTGTGCTTATTTTGGCATGATTTTATCTTAAGTTGGTCTTTTCCCTCTTCCCATGTTTTTGAAAGAAATCAAGCCAGTTTGCCCAGGTTTCAAAGGGTTAAAACTGCCTTATTTTTACTCTTTTGATTAATGCAAACCATATAATCATTTAAATAAAAAAACTAATATCTAAGTCAAAAACTCTAAGACTGATAGTGTCTGTCATTCCCACGTTTCCACAGAAATACCTGCATTACAGTCGACTCCAAAGTGGCTTCAAAAGGAGGAAAATAAAGCGAGCACTTTGGTTACATATGTCCATCGTATGATGCAGCCTTGAAATGGAGGCGCTCAGCTTGACAGCAGGTAATGACTTCTTTTCATGGAGCCTGTGATGTTCTGAGCACAGAGCATGAATTCATACATGGTGTACATGCCCGTGCATTTCATATCCTCACAAATCATAGAAATTACTGTGTTATGGAAATTGTCGAGCTTTAGAGAGGGTACCTATGCTTCTCCGGTTTTATACGTTCCACTCAACCGATTCTCATGTTGAGCTTGACTTTTTCTTCTTTTTCTTTCACGTGTAAATTAAAAATACAACAAAAACTGGCGGCTATGATGTTTACACTCTGGCAAAGCGTCCTCGATGTGCGTTGCTCGTCTCGTGTCGATATTACATTTCAAACATCGAACGCAGTTGTTAAGGCGAGCAGAAAGATGAGGCAGGAGTGAGTCATTGATCGAGACGAGCTGCTAAAGAATATACCTGGAGATGAAATCAACAATGGAGATAAATTGTGATTCGGGACACAGTCTTGAAGAGAATTGATTGTCAGCTTGGTATTTTCATCCTCCTGCTCATCTGTCCTGATAAATTTTCCACTCTGGACTGGTATTGATGCCCCTCAGCGAAGGTACAGTTGGTAAAAATAAGGCGGAGAAAACTGAAATAACCCAAAGGAGACAGTGAGAGATGGACGGAGAATACAGAGAGAATTTCACAGAGAGGAAGAATCGCCAGGAGAGATGAAGACGGATAGAAAACAGAGAAAGAGAGGAGACAAAATGTCCCCGTATTGACTCCTGCAGCGTGAAAACTTAAACCCTTTAAAGGATTTTTTTTTTTCATCAATGCAACTAACACACAACGCTCTGACTTATCAGACAAGAGCCCACTGAGCCCTCTGCCCCCACATTACAGATTTCTCACAGAGAGCAAACGGGAAAACTCGATTCTTTGTTTCTGCTCTCTGCGGGCCGACAAATCTTTTTCTGATTACTGGATGTGTGTGTGGGGACTCCAGAGTTACTGGGATATTGTATTTCCCTTTACCAGAATTGCTGCATGCTCTTGCTCGAACACAGAAACAACAGAACAGAAAGATGTTCTCCGAGCCGCTCAGCCAGAACTCCATTTAAAGGAATATTACATCTGAAAAATGACCATTTGTATATCAGTTACTCACCCTGTGTTACGTTCGGTGTATCATGAAAGTTTTGTTTCTCTCGACGGGGAATGGAAAATCTTGATCTTTATCTTGATGAATTGAAGTTATTGGGGTCCAGTTTTAACAACAAAAAAATCATCTGCTAACAAACTTAACATCACACAGCTGTGCAGACGTCTGCAGCAACTCTCATTTCTCCAGTCGGGCCAATACTTCCGAAACACATGCATCTTTGCCAAAACCAAAATATTCAAAATAATTTTGCATGAAAAGGCTCGGACAAGTAATACACCTGTACTCTTCATGCAAAACTGTTTTAAGTACACCGTTTTTTTGTTTGCTTGTTTGTTTTTTGTGTAGATTTTATTGATTTTTTTTAACTGGACAGCACAGTGCTCTCCACAATCTCAATCTCAAAGACATCTGAGATTAAAAACAAACAGACAAAAAAATAATAAATAAATAAAAGTAATAATAAATAAATAAATTCACAATTATTTCTACAAATTTTTAAGTAAATTTAACAGTATTTCAGCAAATTGGTGTGATATATATATATATCATATCATATAATTTTTTTTTTTTTTAAACACAAGAAAAGGGCAGTTAGTAGCTTGCCAAGAAATGTTTTGCAAATTTAAAAAAAAAAGATTAGAAGATTTAGAAAATTAATTTTAAAATAAAATTAAAAAGCCATGGAAAAAAAATCAAAGCAAAATAAATTTAAAATGATACCAACTGTATATTTAAAAATGTTTTACAGAACTTATTAATTAATGGAATTATTATTATCATTATTATTATTATTATTATTATTATTATTATTATTATTATTATTATTATTTCCTTGCTTGTTAGTTGTTGGGTAGTTTTTTTATGCTGTTTTTTTTATTTCTTGTACTTTACTATTTTTTTCCTTTTTTAGTGTTTTATTTATTTGTATTTTAATTTATTTATGTATTTATTTGCTTATATTTGGGTCATTTTTTCCCATGTTTTCTAAAGAATAACATACAAAATTAATTCTGCTTAATACATTAACACAAACATATCAAACACCCCCCAAAAAAAGAAATAAACATCTTTAAGTGCCTTCAGTGATTCGTGTCTGACTTCACACACTTACTGTCAGTTGAGCTATCAGTAAATAGTGAGTCACCTCATGAATGAAACATAGATTCAGTTCAATAAAGCGAGTGATGAGACGGGTCAGAGCGGAGCATCTGAACGCTCCGCGCTGAAGAAGACGCTCTCACGATCAGCTCGGCAGCCGCGCTCTCTCTCCACCACAAGGCCGCCTGCTCTCTGGGCCCCCCCCAGTTCTACCCTCATCCCCCCCCTCACCCCTCACCTCCCTCACCCTCCTCACCCTGAAACGAAGGCTCTCCCTCTTCATCCTCAGCTCCTCACATGAGGCTGCTCTTTGACCCGGAGCCCGCGGATTCACCGCCGCTCTGATTATGTCAGATTAATGACTCTGTCTCCCTCGTCTGTCAGCGTCTTTATGTCTTACTCCGTCTTTTCGGTTTGTTAAAAGAGAGTACAGGAGAGGAGGAATGAAGGGGCGAGAAGAGCGAATCAGCCCATTGTGAGTGGCCGACATGACGGCCATTATCGTGGCATGACGGCCAATTAGAGCCTCTCTTTCTGCGTTTGTGTCGAAGCGGCAGACAGGATTTCAAAGTGTAAGCGAATTGCTGCCTCTTTAATGACAGTTTACAGTGAGTGTTTCTCTTTTCCACAAAGGCTTCCGCCACACAAAGCCAAAAGTGTCAATTTAGCACAGCAGCTCTCAGCCCGAGGCGGTTGGCCGCTACACGCTTTAAATGACTTTCATTGTCACTGCGGAGCCGCCGCCATGACAGCTTGAAGGAAAAGTTGGAGAGAAAAAGGAGGAGAAATTGGAGTAAAGTCATTCAACGTTGCTGTAACAGGATGGTTTAGAAGTTACAGTCCGGGGAAACGGGATTTTACAACGTTTCTTGGATTTAACAGCATTGCTAGGATTTTAGGAAGCTTTAAGATTTAAGGACGTTTCTAAGATTTTAGGATGGATCTAGGATTTGAGGACTTTTTTTGATTTTAGGGCATTTCTTGGATTTGAGGACATTTCTACGGTTAAAGGATGTTAATCGGATCTAAGGACTTTTTTCCCCCAGAGTTTTAGGATATTTATATGGTTTTAGCACATTTCTAGGATTTACTGACATTTTTTTATATTTTAGGATGTTTCTAGGATTTAGTAACATTTCTCAGATTTTAGGACATTCCTTAGATTATAGGACGTTTGTAGGGTTTTAGGACATTTATATGGTTTTAGCACATTTCTAGGATTTACTAACATTTTTTTATATCTTAGGACCTCTGTCGGGGGTCGGGGGGTGTGGGGATCCTCCACTGGCTTTTTTTTTAACAACAATCTCTATTTTGATGCCGTTTTATGCTCTCCGACACTTTATGTATACTAAAAGTACAAAAACATCCCCAGTGTGAATCACTTTATCTTTATTGTGAGGTAGAAAATGGTTTGGGGGGCCCTCAGCACACTATCAGGGGCCAGATTTTACCTGCAGGCCCTAAGTTGAGTATCACTGTTATAGTCTGATCGACATCAATTTCTAGACATATATTTTTAAGTGTGAGTTATTTTTAGGGTTAAAATTCCACAAAATAGAGCCAATTACATCTTAAATTTACAATGAAAACGTTCTTTCTGGACTGGAGTTTCCTTCAGTTTGTGAGACCAAAATATCCCAGATATCTGTGACCCTGCAGAGATATCTTGACATTTAAATACAAGACGTAATCAAAGAGCAAAATGCGAGCAACCTCTTACGGCTAACCCACTTTTACCTCTTTGTACAGCGAGTGCTCTCTGCTCCTCTCAGCTGTGATTCACAGATGCAGACTGACCACTCTCACACTCAGGGACTGTGTGGAAATTACTGGAATCAGAGGGAAGGCTGAACAAAAACAAAACAACACAAAAAACCCCTCTTTCCAGCACTTTTCACACCTGGTATTTTATATTAATGGAAACCATAAAAGCCAAATAGTGAGACTCTAATCAGGCACAGTGGTGCTTTAACAGGACAATTCACCCCAAAGTCAAAATTCATATTTGTCCTCTTGCCTGTAGTGCTGTTTATCAGAGTAGATAGTTTTGGTGTGAGTTATTTGTGTTGGAGATATCGGCTGTAGAGATGTCTGCTTTCCCTCCAGTTTAGTAGAGATAGATGGCTCCCGGCTTGAGTTCAAAAATGCCAAAAAATCCAGAAATCCAGAAATCAACAATCAGCAATCATGAAATCAACATCAGATACTCAGAATAATCAACAGACCTTGTTGTGATCAGTTTGATGTAGTACATCAGCCAACGGTATTACTGCACAGAGGGAAGCGTGCATCGACTGGGCGTGACGTCGGAGGGTCGTAGTTTCCGAGTTTGGAAGTTGTTCTTCAGATTTTGTTGTGTAAATGGACGCTACAAAGAAGATGAGTTTCATTCTAATGCTGAGAGTGTTTTAAAAAAGAGGTTGATAGTTTTGTTTATTTATATTTTTATATATTTTATAGTGTATTTTTACATTATTCATTAATTTTTTTTTTATTTTTTGTAGGATATTTTTTTTGATACATATTTGATATTAATTATTTTTATATATTTTATTTTATTTTTTTATATTTAATCTAGGTCACTCTGCATGGACAGAAGTTAACGTTTATACCTTATGAAACTTTACATGTGATCCAAAAAATCTTACCATTGACCAAACATTGCCCGCCATGTTTATGCATTTATGACATCAAGTCGACAACTCAGGTTATAAATTAATGTTGTGATTAATGTAATTAGACTCGTCTGGCTGCTTTTTAGAGTCAAAAGTTTGCTTGCTTGCTTCAGCTATTAGATGCAGATACTAAAATACTACTACTAAAAGTAAACTACTAGGAACAAAATAAGCCAATATGTCATTTTTTACCATCAGCTGTTGACGTTGTTTGCATGCTCTGTCATTTCTGCTGCCCTGAAACATCACAACTCTGCAACTCGATTATAATCGAAATTTCCCAATTTCCAACTTGTAGTTACGACTTCAGAGGGTCCTTTATGTGCTTGTAACTTGTAAATCTGATATTTCCAATGGAGCACGTGAAGGCAGCATATGTAATATTTCAGTATGTAATAGCTCAAACCTTCCTGGTGTACAGTAGACTGTGTGATGGTGTAAGTGTGTGGTGCTTATTTTTGAGGTGAAGTTAAAAGGTCTTCCTCTGCATTCTCAAGAATCATTGCAGAAAGTAATTTTCATACAGTCCCTGACGAGCGGGTGATTTGGATAGAGTTGTGCGTTTGTGTGTGCAGGCGTTCGGTGATTGTGCAGCTGTATTAGTGTGAGGAGGATGAAGGAAAACCAGGCACTCCGTGTGGAGGGCGCCCTAATAAACCAGCACACTGAAAATGTAAAATCAATAACAAAAGCTCCTAAACATTCACACATCCCTTTAACACGACAAATCAAAGCTTACATCGAATCACGAGGACTCTTTTATCTCCAGTGATTGTGACTGCACGAGTGGCATCGTATCATATCACTATTGCCTTTTCCTGATGAATTGCCCTCCAGATGCACGCTGCATATAGCCGGCACTCAGCTCAAGGACAGCCACCTGGCGTCTGCAGTGTGCTGCGAGGAGAGCTGCCTGCTCATCACTGTTTGATCCTGCAAGCGCCAGCAAACCGCTGTTTTATCAGGACGGCTAATTATAGGCGGAGAGGGATGTGGAAACGGCATCCTGCCTCCAGAGGAACGCAGCCACACATTCATTTGTGCACACACACGTGCCGAGGGGGGTTTGGCCCCGTGTGATCGGGGAGTGCGTGTGCAGAGACGTCAGAGTTTCCTCTGAGGTTCACCGCCATCCATCTATCACGGGCCGACGGGACAGCAAAATGACATGGCTAACTGCGCCGCTGTGGTTGGTCAGTGACAGAAACATTTCTCTGGCCCCAATTTGAGGCCCTTGAACTCTGCAGTCTTTGTTTGTATCCTCCCGTAACCCGAGTTTCTCCACTGTGAGGAGATGTGTGGAGTTTGGGGAGGTAAACGTCTCACCGGGCTTCGCTGGAGCTTGCTCTTGCGTGCAGAGGTTACTCGAGTTTACCCGAGGCTGAGTTGCTTTGTTATTTGTTGAAAAGGTGAAAAAACTCAGTCAAAAGAATAGTGCCTTCAGCTATGACAGCAGCAGGAATAATAATGATTGCTTTATCCATAATGATAAAGTTTTGGGGGCAAAAAGTTTTTTTTAAATAAATTAGAAAACATTTGCTGACAAAATAATATATTTCTAATCATAAATAATTAACAACAGCCTAATTATTTGTTCATTTTATTTGCTTTTATCTAAAATGACAGGGAATTAAAATTAATGCATATTTTTTTTAAAAAACATCAACATCTTTTCTTTTGTTGAAGCTGAAAGAACAAATGTTTCATTTTCCGGACAAAATGTCAGTGCAAGCGAGTCTGCGCTCTCATCGGAGTCCAACAAACAAATCCTTGGCATGATTACAGAGATTTGGCAGCCGAATTATCAACTCCAAACTCAGCAGTTCATCCAAACAGAAAGTGTGTCGGCCTTCAAACCATCCGTCTTTTCAGGTTCCTCTTTTATTTGCCAATCGCTCAGCGCAGCTCGGTGAGTAATAAGGTCTGCGCCGAGCTGAAAATGCAAATAATCCTCGCATTTTGCTTTTGGTTCAGACACACTCCCAGCGTCTCGGCTGGATCCTTTTTGGATGCCGACTGAAATCTGCTACTTCAACGGTAAAAGCTTCCTCCACCTGCTCGGAGCCCGTTTTTCCTAATGTTTCCTCTGCGTCACGTTTCCAGCATGTTGCAGTCAGAAGTCCTCCTTCAAGCGCAGTCACGTCACATAAATTATTATAAGTAATTTTCATGGTCATGGCAGAGCAGCGTGAGGGGAATTTGGCTCCTCTTTGCAGCAGAGGCCCCTCTGTCGGGCCCTCACTGAGCAGAAGATGGAAACATTGATGTGTGCCATTCATCTTCATGTCAGAGGTGTGTGTGTGAGTGTGTGTGTGTGTTTTGTGTTGTGTGAATGCATGCATGTGTTTGTGTGTGTGTGATGTATTTTATTGATAGATGCTCTGACAGCGCCGTCGTCTTCCAACCTGTCTGAGGAAGAAGAAGCAGCCTGTTCTGATTTGTGAAGAGCTCAGAAGCTGCAGATGTCAGAAACCAGAACAGCGAGCGCTCTCTGAATCTCTGTCTCTCTTCTCTCCATTTTATGCATGAGCATGCAGACATAGTGGAAAAGGTCTGCCAGAGCAAATTTGGTATTTCCGAACCCAAACAAATATCTGCTATAACCACTGCATGATTGAACGACTCAGAAGAGGCGAAATATTCTGAAGGAAACTGAAGTTGAAGCTGAAAGAAATTCTCACTGACTGAGCCCCCAAAGAGATTCAATTAAATTCAACAGTGAAGCTAAACTTGAGAAGGACACCGGAGTAATAAAGTACGAAGGTTTCTAAAATAGCCAAGTCTGAATATTTGGCCCCTTGACTCTCATACAAGTGTCTGATATAACAATCCAATCCAAATTTTAACACACGTTAAAAAGAACAAGTTGAATCCATAATCTGTATTTAAAGATGGATAATTTGTCTCCACTTCCTAAAGGCTGCAAAAATGAAGCTATTGCAGATACAGCTGCTGCCATCTTGCAATTTTGGAGCCACGGAGTAGTGATCAGCTGGTGAAGCCGCAGTATTGAGGTCCTGCCGATACACCTATCTGACCAGAGCGGTCCGACTAAAAACGTTAAAGTCTTTCCTTTGCATTTTAAAAAAATCTGCCTTCATGTGATTACATTGTGAGAACGATACTCGTGTACACGGATCTGCAAAAACAACCAAAAACGTGTAGTATGCATGCCAGGCCAGTAACTGGCGGACTAACTTTGTAATGGCACACCACAGAAGAAGACCATGTGTACAGTGCAGCCGGGCTGCATGTTTTTTTACGACAGAAGGGGCTGTGTTTTGTAAAAGATTACTCTGGAAACTTTCCTCGTTGATAAAGCTCATAGTCAGGGCTGGCTCAGGCTTGTCTTGGACCAGCCCCTAGTTAGGCTGATATAGACCTCGTCTGCCGGAGGACTTCCTGTGATACACTGAGCTCTTTCTCCTTCTCTGTGTCTTCATCTGCAAACTCTCATGTCTTGTTACTGCGTAACGCTAACTCGGCTTCCTCTCCGCAGCCTTTGTGCTCCCTTGTTTTTGTAGATTTCTCGGATCGTGGCTGCGACTGTGTGATTGTTGCCGTAGTTTTACCCAACACAAACTGCCATCGTTAGTCAAGCCGCCGCTATTATTATAGACATGACTGTTATTGCCACGTACATAAACTGCACTATTTGCATGCAACATCACATGCTATCATAAATTACACTCATTCATTTTCATGTCTTACGCCTTTGTTATATGTTATGTTATTGTTACTGTTATTGTTGCTCTGCATCTCTACCTCTCTCTTCCTCTCTCTCCTGTATATCATTTTGTCACCTACTGTAATCGTATTGTTTTTTATGACATCTGTTGCACGTCGGTCCGTCCTGGGAGAGAGATCCCTCCTCAGTCGCTCTCCTTGAGGTTTCTACTTCGTTATTGGGTTTTTGTGGGGAGTTTTTCCTCGTCTGTGTCAGGGTTTAAGGACAGAGGGATGTCGTATGCTGTAAAGAAAGAAAGAAAAGAAATTAAAAAATAATGAAGTCTTTGTCTTCTTTGAGCATTGGACGCTGTGATTGGCTGTTAAATACTATGATGTCACCACTAAAATAATAAATTAGTCTCAGTCACGACAACACATTTCAATCAGACTGACCAGTAAAAGTGAATTCAAACTTTCTAAAACTCTGAATCTGTAAATGTCTAACAGTCGAGCCTTTGGCCATCTGAATTGATGGGCTTCGACACTAAAGGGGGAATTTTTTGGCGTTATGTGACACCCTGCGCCCGTTTGAGGACATGTCATCCGTCTTTATATACAGTCTATTGACTCCATCCAACATCGAGCTCTATTCCCATCCAAAAATCTCCGGATCATCGTGGTTTTAATGGATATGATGCAAAAAAAACTGATAAAAGGGATCCTAAAACAGCTTGATCAGGCCTCTGAGATTCACTTCATGCTGGACGCCGCCATCGCTCCCAGCTCGCCGCTCTGTTTACGGCTTCATCCTCTTATTTCAAGAATTCCAACATGATTCGCTTTATCCTTTTTTCCTGACAGCAACACACAAGACAACTAAATCAGCAGGTTAACCTTGATGTGAGAACACAAACCACCCAGCTGGCCCGAACACCACTGATTCTTGCGTTCAAGCTCTGCGGCTCGGCACGTTTGATCAAAACAGGCAGAATTTGATGTAATTTGCCTCCTTGCATCCTGAGCACAGCGTTTATATAATCACTGAGGCACTCTCGCATACTGTTTGAGAGTATCCAAATCAATCAGATTGATTTTGATGCTTAATTAATTTGACTTGTTAACAGTAGCGGGGGAGTGTGTGGGAGCGCCGCCGTCCACTCTGAGACAAATTTATACTCTGAGAAACGGAGAAAATCAACCTTCATGCTCAGAGTTTCCAAAAAATGATTAATTTATGGCATCTGCAGCGTTCAGCCTGTCTTCACTAAACCTGCTAATAATTCCAGCCAGCGTCTGGTGTCTCTTAAAAGTATTACACCGCTCACATATATCAATACATTTCAGTCTGGAACATATTGAATATCTCAAAAAGACATTCAGCGCTGAGTGCGCAGATGAAAAAGTGTTTCAGTTTGACCTCAGAGAGGCGTTTCGAGTCAAGGTGTTTGAACCTAACCTGGAAATATTTCAAGTGCGGAAAAAGGATTCAAATTCAAATGGCACAGAAGTTTTTCTCGCTCGCTGTGTTCGGCTCTCTCTGCTCCGACTGAATATTATTATATCTTTGCCCTTTTGCTCAGTTGATTCAGTTGTAATGAGCTGCTTCAATATGCCCGAACAAACAGTGAGGCCCTGAGTTATCGATGTTTTTGATGTCTGGACTCAATGCAAACATGGGAAAATGGATTTTTTGTGAAAGGGAGTTTCCTTCAGAGGGAGGCGGGTTGGTAAGAGCAGATAAACGCCTCAGAGAGTCAGAGGTGGTGATTAGGAAACACACAGGGCTGGAATAAATACTGTTTCTCGCTTCAGGCAAGGAAACACTCGATTTCGGCTTCATTTTTATCTTTTATTGGACCACGGTGACTTCTTGAGGCACCTGACCGGTGCCTGAGTCAGCATAATGTTCTGCAGTAACACTCATGTTTTCCAAACAACATTGAAAACCATGTTTGCTTTAAATACTTCCAAATGTCTCACAGCCACTTCTCACTTGAAATTAAAATTTTGCCATAAAACAACAGTAAAAAATCAAGCTTGCAGGCATGTTTAAAGGTCATGTTTTCTTAAAAAATTACACTAATACTTTAGAAATTACACCATTTATCACAGCCGGAAACTGTAAAAACCAAAATTATTTTCAATTTTTCAAATTGGTAAATCTGAGCTTAAAATAGTGATATTTCATTAAAATCATTAACTAATTCAAAGTTTAACATGAACCAGCACGCATGACAAGAGTGAATAACCGAGGCTTTTTTTTCAGCTCCACACACAATTTCATCTTCCACTATTAACTCTTAACCTGCTGAAACCTGAGCAAGCTTTCAAAACATGCAAAGAAGGCAACAAGAAACCTCACAATAAATGATCCCAAAATGATCAAAAAGTTCATAAAAAGTTAGGGCTACAGGAAAATTACCTGAAAATTAATCATTAAAAAAGCAGCTAAAAATATAACTTGAAAAAGGCTCAAATAAAGAAATATTTGTCAATATAAATATTATTATTAATCTTAATAATAATTATAATAGATTTTTTCTGTTCAATAGTTTTGAGTATAAAATTATTTTTTAATTACTTCATTTTTTTTATGATTTTCTAATGATTTTCTCTCTCTTTTTACCTAATTTTCAGGTCATTTTTGATCCAAGTTTCGACGGGATGACCTTCAAATATCAAAAAGTAAGTTTTAAAATTCTATTAACTAATTTACAGTGCATGATTTTCAGTCGCTCAGGGATGCTCGAGGGAAAATATTTGTAGCTTCAGGGGGGATCAAATTAAAGAAATAATAAAGGTCACACCTCCGTTACTCCTCATCCTCTGATAAATACAGAACAGTGAGTAAAACGCCCAACATGCATGAGATGGGTTTTTTTGTCCATGCTCTATTAACAGTTGAGATGCATGTGCTGCAGCACACATGCCTCTAAACCGTATAAACTCCTGATGCTCGTGTCCCTTTTCTAGCTCTCCATTCTGCTATGGCTACGTTTGCTTATAAAATCCATCCAAAAAGCAGAGTAAGCAATGAAAGCCTTTCATCAGCACAGCCGGTGCCCAAATATCCCGTGAAATGGTATTAAATATTCTCTCCTTCTCTCTCGCTGAAGAGATGCCACCTCATTTCCTTTGTGCGGCTGTAATGCAGGAAGTCAGGCCCGCCTGTGCTTACCTCGAAGGCTCCTGCTGCTTGTCACATGCTACTCAGACGCTACGTTTTTTAAAAAGGCTCTTTTGATTTCATACACTGTGTGATTTCTCCATTTGGCAACCAGCGCGCTGAAATGTGTCAATTGACAGGTAGCTTCGAACAGCGATTGTGCAGCTGTAACTAAGCACAGCAGGCGTGTCGAGCTTTTTCTCCAAGAGGTAAAGAAAGGTACACGAGGCTGCGATCCCAATCCTCAAGACTTTGAAGGTTAACCTAGGTTTTCCTTAAATGCTAGAAATGTCCAAAAATCCAAGAAATTACCTAAAAAGCTAGAAATGTCCAAAAATCCAAGAAATGACCCAAAAAGCTAGAAACATCTTAAAATCCTAGAAATGTCCAAAAACATGAGAAATGTCTTAAAATTGCAGAAGGGTCCTAAAATCTGCAAAATGTCTTAAAATTCTTGAAATGTCCTGAAATCCGAGAAACATGTTTGGGGCCTCTGTGACTGGCCCCACTATGCAAAACTGGCCCCCAGGCAAGTGAAGTTGAGCATCTCCTCCACATTTATTTAACTCTGTAAGTTGAGCTCCGGTCAGAGAAGATTCACGTCGGCTGCAGAGCTCGATCACTCGGGGTGTAAAAGAGAAAACGCACCGTAATGTTTGCCATCATTAGAAGCTGCTCTGCTTCGCGTGAGGCACGCACATATCGGACAAACTCAAATGTTAGCAGAAAAGACAGACATGGAGAGCGCACGCACAGTTTGCAGAGCTTGCACAGGACACCTGAATAAACTTTGCACAAGGTTTAGGAATAATAGCTCCGTGCAATTCTAATATCTGCTCCCATACCGCCGTCATCCGAAAGCCATTATATCTGAACCCATTTCCAAAACACACTCTTATCCCGTCTGGCGGTCAAATGAGTGAGTTTTACTGAAACACAAACGCCTTTCTCCCAGAGCCAGAGACGGTGAACACATCCTCAAAGCCATTACCACTTCAGCTGCTTTTTATACGCCTTATTTGGTGCAGTTGAATCAAATCCTGGACTGTTTACCCGCTTTAGTTTTGGCTCCCGTCAGGAGCGGAGAACGCTCCGATCAGATCAGATCTGCATGAAACAACAGCTCCCCGGCCGGCCCGACACAGGTGATTTCACACCACTTTCTACTGAGTCCCACTGAGGGCAATTTTAGGAGAGAATCCAATTTTAAAAAATGCTGCCTGTCGAAACCCCAAATAAACTCAATTGACTGATTCTTTCCCTCGTGTTCAGATGACGCCCGGACCATCACCTCGTAGCTTTAAAGTCACAGTGAACTTAAAAATAACTGAAAAATATTAACTCTGTGTATGTCCTCTAGGAACAAAAGTTCTCGCACGTTGCATGTGGATTTTGAGGTTGACTATTATTGGTTTTTCCGAGCCAATATCTATTACGACTATTAATACTTAAAAAGACAGCTAACTGATATTTAGGAACCGATATGCATTTACAATAAAAATGAAAATATTTGTCAAAATTTTGAATCTGTAATATAACAAACTTCAACACAAAACTTTCTTTAAAGGCCTTTGACAAATGTTTAACAAAAACTTTCAACATCAGAAACTTTTTCTGCAACTTTTTCAATGAAGTCAACTGAATACTTTAGTTAAAAATGAGTAAATAAAGTACAGAAGAAGTTCCTCCCATGCCGACACGTTCTTTGCATGTATTGCAGACTTCCTTCCCTGCGGTTGGGTGAGTGAAATACGAACACGTTTTCATTCATTCATTTTATCGGCAATCATTAAAATGAAACACTGATACAGATAATCTGCAAAACGCCAAAAATCAGCCCTGATAATCTGTCCACCCCTCATGTGAAAGTGCCTGGTGCCGTCCGCCGACGGATCATTACAACGCCATCAGTTCAGTCACATTCTCACCCGACGCCGTCCAGCCGCGTCCTGGTTGGACGCTGCTTTTGGCGTCACATTTGTGCGCCGAAAGCACTGAGAGAGCGGACGTATTTGACGAGTTTGCAAGTGAGTGGTCATATTCTTATACGTAACTTTAAATGTATTTTGGAAGGCTACGATCACATGACCAACGTGCTGACGGGTGTAACGTCTCAGACTTTATCTAGCAGGTTTAGGTTTTGAATCGAGTGAATTTTGAATGAACTTTGAGTCATTTTAAGCCACGTCATCACCACTTTTTTTTATATAACTTAACATAAAGTATTACAAACTGAACTTTAATTCTTAACATAATAACTGTTTTTGGGACCTTCTCAAAGTTCAGTGACTTGCAGCGTCACACGATAGCAGTAACCTTTTCCAAAGACACAACAGATGCATACCGGTGCTTGTGATTTTACCCTTTTGAGAAATCCATAATTTTTGACAGCTCAAGATTAATAATGTTTTGCCCAATAAACAGCTGACCTGAGCAATCGTGTGACTGATTACAAATAGGCTGCTTAAATGCCGCTGTCAGTAGTTAATGGAAGAGGAGGCTGAGCCAATGAGAAGCTGCAACACTGTTTCTGATCTGCACCAACAGGGAAAAAAAACAAAAAAACATGCATTTAGGGGCGAGGAGAGCTGAATCTCAAATATCCACAGAAATGTGAGGAGAGCACGGTTATTCTGGAGATTCACATTTAGAGTCATAAAAAAATAATACTGTTTTATAATGAAGCTGATCTCTTCGTGCACTCAGGCAAACATTCGTGTGAAGTCCCAACATGATGCTGGTATCCATTTTTCATGCAGACACTTCAACTTTAACCCTTAAAAACTTAAGCAAATTGGCTTAATTTCTGTCAAAAACACTCATGGCCTAAAAAAAGGAAGGAACCAGTAAAAAAACAAAAAAAACAATTAAATAACCAGAAAATAAGCAAAACAAGTACATTTAAAAAAAAAAAAAAGAAAGAAAGAAAGAAAATGATGAGAAAAAGGTGTTTTTATATATGTGTGTGTGTGTGTGTGTGTGTAGTATATATACAGTATTTTCCCTGTTTTTTCATAGTATTAAAAATATAATTTTCTAGTAATTTCTCTCTTTTTTTCTATTTTTCTGGTCATTACTGTCACCTTTTTCTAATTTATTGCAGTTTGTAGGACATCTTTTGCCAAGTTCCTCGTTGCCTTGTTAGACATATTTTTTTTTTTTAAAAATCCAACCAGTTTTCTGAGGTTTTAAAGGTTTAAATGCTTGTGAAAGGCATCTGAACACAGAGCAACAACAGTGACGTCCATCCAGGTGTCAGAGGGTTAACGTGGTGACGTCATCATTGTGAGAGAGTGAAGTAATTTTGCAGCTCTGCAAGCTGACAGCAGGTAGTTACTGAGTGATTATTGATTATAGAAGCAGCAGATAAATATCAGTGTTGGTGATTTGTAAAACTCTGAATTCAGACCCAGATAATTCAGTCCCCACTCAGAGACACAGAGCCGCTCAGAGGACATTATGTCCATTTTACATGGATCTCTACTGACATCTGGTGGTGAAAAAGAGTCAATTCATGTTTGAGCCCATCAGAAATACTTTATTGATCCTCTAGAGTACACACAGTCACACTGTAAATACAGTAATACTATAATGTATACTATATATATATGTATATATATATATATATATATATATATATATATATATATATATATATATATATATATATATATGCTATATATATATATAATGTATATATATAGATAGATAGATAGATAGATAGATGCCATGTCTACTACTTTTTTTCAATGTTTAGCTTAAGTTATTTATCTGTGAGTATGTTTTTATTTTTTTAATTTAACATTTTATAAATAGTTCTTGGCTATTTTTTGACCGTATGAATATCTTTTGTGTTATAGCTATTTGGAGAGATTAAAAAAATTGTGTTTTGTGAATTCATGAAAAGAAATCGGGGGAAAAATAACACATACTGAGTAAATATCACAAAATTGCAAAAATGTACCTTTTAATCCCTCTGTGACTCTGCTGCTTTTATCAAAATGCTGTTTACTTTTTTTATGGTCATTTGATTCCAATATTTTTGTCTTTTCTTTATTATTTATTATTACTGTTATTTATAACATTCAGAGGCTGTAAATTCCTTTCAACTACAAATAAAAAATAATAGTCAACCTAGAAAAAGATGAGAAAGAAATAATAATAACAGAAGTAAAAAGTAATTCAAGTCAAAAGTAAATGAAATTTCTGAATATTTAACAAGAAAAACCAAAATGGACTAACTACATCAGAGCCATCATTCAAAACAACAATTTACAAAAGTTAATGCTTATTTTTTCTTAACATTAAACTTGATTTGCAAGACAGTCAATACAAAACAAAACAAAATGCACAAAGAATGAACAACTATACAAACATGCAACGCCAGGGGTTAATACAAATAAAATAAAAAAAAACAGACAAAACTCAAACACGAACTGAAAATAGAGCCTTAGGAGAAATATAAAATATAACAAAATAAAATAAAACAAAACAAAACAAAACCAAACCAAACCTACCTTAAAATTACATTCACACATTAAATTGTCGGCACAGATTTCATTTTTGGTTTGCTCAGCTGTCTCCGTGGACGTTACGTCAATGACGCACGCGGGGGGGACTCACGGCACTTCCGGGTGAGCTCGCGCGGAGCAGCGTCGTTGTTGCGGGTGCAGCATCCACAAAGAAGAAGAGGCGACAATGGCCGATATTTCTCTGTACCTCACCAACGTGAACGTGTCTGTCGGACAGAGCATGCAGGTCAGTGAACTCCTCTCACAGCTGTGATCCTGCAGCTGCAGCTGCTGCTGCTGTTGTTGTTGTTGTCGTTGTTGTTGTTGTTGTTGTTGTTGTTTACTGAGTCGTGATGATGTCGCTCCGTGCAGCTTGTTGTCACTGACAGCTGTGTCATGTCGCTCTGATTTCTCACGATGTTTCACCAGAAATTAACATTTATTAACATAAATTCGCTGATATTTTATTAAGTCATCTGCCGACGATATTTTTATCCCAAAACCTCCAGACTGAAAATATTTACGTGAAAACCTTCCTGCTCAGCTTTTCACTAAGATGGTTTAGAGATTAATTGCATTATTTAGTTCATTTATTTTATTGTATTGCCTTTTTTAAAATATTGTATTCATTTTGTCTGTGATTTTGTTATTTTACACTGTTTTTTTTTTTTTTTTTTTTTACCCCTTATCAGTTTTATTTGTCCTTGTTTCGTCACTTTAACTTATTTTATCTAGTTTCTATCAACTTACCTTATTATAATTATTATAGCTTTTAAATCTGTTTCACTGTTGACATTTTTATTCTTGTTTTGACAGTTTCATCTATTTAAGTCTAGTTTTACTCCAGCTTTTAAAGCAATATTTTATTGTTATTGCTATTTTATTGTCACAATTTTACTTTCTTTTTTTATCTATTATGTTTGAAATCCAACTTTTATTATTATTATTATTATCATTGTAGATTTTACATATATTTTATGTGTTTTAGTGTCATAGTTTTTATTCTAGTTTTGTCTTTTTAATTCATTTTACCCAGGTTTTAGTCCAGGTTCTATTAACAATTTTATTATTATTGTTACTATATATTATTACTACTATTTTTATTATTATAGATTTTAAGTATATTTTATTGTATTTAATTGGCATAATTTTCCTTCATGTTTGGTCTCTAGTTTATTTTTACCAGTTTTTAGTCCAGCTTTTATTCAACTTTAATAATGTACACATTATTATTATTATTATTATTATTATTATTAAATTATTATTAGACAGTACATGTGCAAACTGTATAAAAGGTGCTTTACAAGTAAAATGTGACTGATTGCATTAGCTGACATATAAAATAGTCCCATAATAACACCCTGTCTTTATTTTGCTGGTCTCGTCCCCTCGGCTCAGAGCTCAAACCCGGGCAGAGACTTTGAGAGCGTGGAGCTCGGCGAGCTGGACAAGAGAGACGAGGAGCAGCAGAGGGAGAAGGCCCCTCGCAGGATCATCCATTTCTCCAGCGGGGAGACGATGGAGGAGTACAGCACCGACGAGGACGAGGGAGAGGACAAAGAAGCAGAGAGGAAAGACCTGCTGTCCTCCCGCCGGTCGATGCGGTGAGGGTGAGGAACACTGGAGGGAATTCCTGTGTGTGAGGACGAGGGGGGCGATGGAGGAGGGGCGACATTTTATTTCATTTTATTTCAATTATTTAAATGAGGATAAATCACGTCCTTTAAACGGTCCTTGATTTCTGTGTTTCAGTCGAAGTTGACCTGGGGTCCGTACTTCTGGTTCCACATGTGGAGAGCCGCCACGTCCACCATCTCAGGTTTGTTCATCATCATCATCATCATCATCATCATCATCATCATCAGCCTGAGAGCCTCAATCACAGAGCAGCATTAAAGCAATCGAGTGATGAGTAACTGATTTGATTTATTTATAAGAGAAGACATGGGGGAAATTTGCATTGTTACAGCAGTTATGAGGTACAGGATAAGCAGCAAAAGAACAATACAATAGTAAAAATAATTACAAATAAAAAAAATATTAAATGATAAAACAAACAAGGTGCCGAGTATAATAAAAAACAGGGTGCAAAAATATTAAAATAAAATTAAAATATGCCAACTCAATGGTCTACTAAAATATATATATATATATATATATATATATATATATATATATATATATATATATATATATATATAAATTATTATTCATTTCAAATATGTAAAAAAAGGAATAGAGAAATTATTTTACAAAAAAAGGAACAATTCGATACAGTGAAAGACATAAAGAAATGGTCAAACACACGGTGACTTTGTTTACATATTCAGAAAGGTGTGAGAAGAATAAAAAACTGATTTAATCCCATCCCTCACTAAATTTTAATTAACTAGATTCTTTATTTATTAAAGCTATACTAAAATTATTAAATATATCCATACACCCACATACTCAAAATCTTAGATTTTTCTTTATTATTTAAAGAAAAAAAGAGGAAAATCAAGTCGGAAAAAAAAAATTAAATCAAAAAAAAACCAAAATAGATTAAACCAAATAGAGAAACAGAAACCCCTGTAAACACCCAGTGATTTTTAAGCTTTTTAAATTAAATTAAATTAAGCTTTTTAAATTAAATTAAATTAAGCTTTTTAAGTTCTTTATCTATGTACATCGTGAAAAATGTGTTTTTTATATACATAATTTAAGCTGGTTTATGTTTGGGAAATGCTTTAGTTTCACATTAAAACTGTTCTATGGTTTAACTCCACAAATTGATGAAGAAAAAGTTTTTCTGATCGTACGAAAACTGTACAATTCGAAATTAAATTTGCCTCTTAAATTGTAACCACTATCTCGAACACTGAACAATTTTTGAGTATTTTCTGGAAATAGGTCATTTTTAGCCTTAAACATACTTTGCGCTGTGTGAAATACTGTAAAATGTATTAGTTTTGACTGTAAAAATAATAATAATTGCCGTCCATGATAATTAAATTCCAGATAGAAGAAACATTTCTTGCCCCGTGTGTCCGTACTGGTTTTGAAGAAGGATTTCTGTGGTCATTATTAGTAGAAAAATGGTCTCTTTTGTAAAAAGGGGAAAAAAACACAGATATATTTTGTGCATGCTGACTTGTATTTTATCATCTCCAGGTAACATTTCTCCTTATTATTTTTCAGCCTGTGATTATTTGGGGGAGAGGATGGCCTCTCTGTTTGGGATAACTTCAGCCAAATATCAGTACGCTATTGATGAGTACTACAGGATGAAGAAAGAGTATGTTGCACAGAGATTCTGCAGCTATGAATCCACGTTTTTGTGATATTGTATCTATAAATGTTGGCACTGTGTGTGTCTGCAAACCACAGATATGTTGCATTTGTCATTTCATATGTAAAAGATTGTGACAGCGCGCTGTGGTTAACATGTGGTTAGGTTTAAGCACGAAAACCACTTGGTTATTGTTGGGAAATATATGTTTGGACTGCTCCACCTAGTTGCAGCCAAACATGACAGGAAATGTATTGTTAAAAAAATCCTGGATTTTGCGGCCACACGCACAGCTGCTGTCACAGTAAACACAGCTGGAAATGTCCCAACATGCCGTTAAAAAATACCCAGTTTTGCTGCAACCAAAACGGCTAGAAATGTCAATTATATCGCAACACACAGGCTGGAAATGTCTCAGCGTTTTGTTAAAAAAAAAAAAAAAAATGCCAACTCAATGGTCTAGAAAAAAAAATATATATATAAATTACTCATTCAACGTTTTGTAAAAAAAAAAAAAAAAAAGATTTTGTTGCAGTAAACACAGCTGGAAATGTCCCTACATGTCTTTAAAATAATACCCGATTTTGTTGTAACAAACAGGCTAGAAATGTCCCATTGTGCCGTTGAAAATACTTGGTTTGGTCGCAGCAAACATTGCCTAAAATGTCCCTACATGTTGTTAAAAAATAGCTGGTTTGTCACTCAAACAAGCTGGAAATGTAACGATGTGTTGTTAAAAAAATATCTGGCTTTGCTGCAACAAACATGGCTGAAAATGGCCAAAGATTTTGTTACAAAATACCCATTTTTGTCATGAAAACCGTGACTTGACATGCCTTTAACTCTGGTTAAAAACCATCGACTTTTGTCTCTGCAAACACGGCTGGACATGTCCCTAACTCCTTAAATAATACTGCTTTTGTCACAACAAACTATAAAATGTCCCAAATTCTTGTCAAAAAAATACCTGCGTTTCTCACTACAAACAGCTTCAAATGCTGTTTTGTTTGTTTGCTTAAACTGACGTCTGCTTCCTCCTGATGATAAACTCCATGAACTACGCCTCTTTAGAAACGTTGATGTGATGCGTATGTAACGAACAAATGCAGCATTTCTGTGGTTTGCAGAAAACACACAATGCAAATCTTTTTTTTTTTTTTCTGGCGACTGAACTGTTTTTCCAGCTGAAGTCATTTTTTCTCGTCAGAGGGAGGAAGAGAAAGAGGAAAACCGCCTTTCTGAGGAAGCAGAACGATCCTTCGACCAGCAGCAGCCTCAGGGAGATGAAGACGAGCCGATCGCCGTGACGGGCCCGCTGGAGGAAGCCGCGGCTCACCCTGATGTGACCTATCAGATCGAGGATGAAAATCAGGCGTCTTCGAACACCATCAGAGTCCCTGCCATCGTCACGGCAACCTAACTAACCCCGGAAACGGACGTTTGCGCTTCGATGTCTGTCTGTTTGTTTGTTGAAGAAGGAACACCGTCTTGTTTCACCGAGCACCGTTTGGTTGTGTGTACGACGCAGTTTAGATGGGCAGTGCTGCTGTATTGTGGGTGTTTGGCGAGAACAGCTGACTGCTGGTGTCCCTTTGCAACAGTGCAGCAGCTGAAAACGTAACTGCTGGATAACGGGGCAACGAATTTTAGGGTTTGTACGGTCACGAAAAACCTGAAAAAGTCATCAAATTTGCAAATAGCAATTCCCAAGCCTGGAAAAGTTTTCAAAAACTAAATATACCCTGAAAGTCATGGAATTTTGTTTCTCATACTTAAAAATCTGACATTGATTTCTTTGTTTACACTTTCTGGCTGTGATAAATTAGGGAATTTTTTGTGATATTTAAAGAAAAAAAAAAATGCCAAAAATATTTAAAGAAAAAATATCACCTAAAAATGTTCAATGAAACAAAAAAGCAGAATTATTTTCTTTAAAAATTGCCAAAAATTTTAAAGCAAAACAAAATAGCAAAAAAAATTCCCAAATATTTAAAAGAAAACATGCCTTCCAAACCTTTGGGGCATGTTCTCTTTCAAAATCACCAAACTTCTTAAAGAAAAAAAATTGCCAAAATTTATGAGGGGAAAAAAATCTTCAAAATATTTTAAAGAAAACATGAATTCCAAAGCCACGGGCATGGGAAGGAAAAAAAAAATTTCTTCAAATTGCCAAAAAGAAATATCTTTAAGAAAAATGCCTTCCAAACCTGGGGGCATGTTTTCTTTAAGAATCTGCAGTAAAATAAATACTGGCTGAAAGTCATGAAAAATTCAAGGAAGTTTATAAAAATGTAAAAATGTGTATGAACTCTGGTCTTTGCATTAAAAGCAAACAAGATGTGATTTGAAAAACATGCAATATGAAGCCCAACTGTAGGATAATGTTCCAGTTTATCTGCTAACACTTTCGTTATCTCATTTAGAACTGCAGGTTTTCGTTTTGGTTTTTTGCAGCGTTATCCAGCAGCTGCTGCGTTATCCGCTGCTGCAGCCTCCCAGATGTGAGCGTCTGCTGTGGCGTGAAGGTTACATGTTGCTCTCTCGTGCCTCCGATCGACCGGACACTGTGCCTCAATCACCAATACAGCCGAGTCAGATCTGGACCCAACAAAATCATTTCAAGTGTCTGAAGTCGTAAAAGAGCGTTTGATTCAGTAACTACAAGCAGCTCTTGGATCAAGTTTCCCAAACATTTGTCGCGTGTTTCGTCCAGATCTGATCAAACTGGTGCGTTCTCGATACACCTGGCTGCACCAAAGAGCTGTCCTTTTTAACTCTCCCTCACGTGTTCATTTGCTCTCCGTGTTTTTACATTAATGCTCATCAAGCTTGTGTTTTGCACTCTGTGTCAGCAGATTTAGCCTCGGCGATCAAATCGTGTCGACCGTGAGACGTTTTTGTTAAAAAAATAACAATGAAACGGGTTCAGGTGTTCTGTGTTGCTCTTGTTATCTGCCGGATCTGCTATGGACGTATAGTGGATGTGGTGTGTGAAGCCTTTGATAAAGGCCGCGAGCATCGTTACACTGAGTCTGTATGAAGACATGCAAACTGACATTTTTAACTGTTTTTTAGTACGATTTTTGATATTTCTGTATTTATTTAACTGAACTGACGGACCACTTAATTTAAGCATATTTTCTATTGATTTTAGTATGTAACATTGTAATGAACTGTTAATAAAATCATAATTATTGTCTTACTTTAAGGCTCTTTGTCCCTTTGACGAAATACTTATTTTAAGGGTAACTTTGGTATTTTTTCACCTGGAAATAAATGTCCAAAAATCCAGTATTGAGTGCTGCAGCTGGCAGTGGTGAAACAGGCTGCAGCGTAACCACTCAGGGCATTATGGAAAATAATCCTACAACAAAAACATCTGGAAACTTCCGGACACGGTTAAGAAAAACAAAAACAAAACAAAAAACCTGATTTTGTCTCAACAAACAGACTGGAAATGTCTCAACATGTAATTAAAAAAAAAGAAAAACACAGTTTTGCTGCCACAAAAAGTCTTGAAATGTTTGAGGTATTGTTAAAAAAATAAATATAACAAAAAAAAAATCAGAAATGCCCCAACGTGTAATAAAAATACCTGGTTTTGGTGCAACAAATGTGCTGAAAATGTCCCAACATGTTGTTAAAAAAATACCTGGTTTTGGTTCAATACAGACTGGAAATGTCGTAACCCATCATTAAAAAATACTCTGTATTGGTTTAACAAACAGGCTTGATATGTCGCGTCGTTGAAAAATACCTAGTTTTGTTGCAACAGTCTTGACATGTCCTGACATTTCGTTAAAAAATACCCGGCTTTGATGAGACAAACAGGCTGGAAACAAGACAAACGTGTTGTTAAATAATTAAATAATACCCAGTTTTGCTACAGCAAACAGGCTGAAAATGTCCTGACGTGTTGTTATAAAGTACCTGGTTTTGTTGCAGCAGTTTTAAAATTTCCCAACATGTTGTTGAAAAATACCCAGTTTTGGTGGAACAAACATGGCTTTTCTCAGATTGTTATTCTAAGTATCCGACAACATTATGTAAAGGATTTCTTCAGAGAGAGACAGCCGTGAGATAGCTCTGACAAACGCACCAGACTCCATTTAATATACACTATTTTATCACTGTAAAACACACCATTTCAAATCGACAGAAACAAAATTAAACTCACAAAAGTCGTCTTGGTTCTTCTTTTCCTAATTTTTCCAACAATCGCCAACTCTGGTTTGGTAGAAATAAAGCCAGTTAAGATGTGAAAAAATGCTGCCTCTATACACGCTAAAATGACTGTTTATTAAATGGAGTCTGGTGGGTTTGGCTGCAGTGTTTTCGGGGTTGTGTCTGTTAAAGAAAGCCTCGATCTCTGTTGGGATCCTTTCCATTAAGTTGTCAGACAACTATAATAATAATCTGAGCCTCTCGGGCAAAAGCAAACACATTTCAGTGGACGCACAATGGCGGCGCACACATGCCCAGAGTGGTTACATCGCAGCCTGTTTTGTGGCTGCAGCGCCATCGCCATATTTAAAAACTGTCTCCATTAGACACTTAGACATAAAAAAACATGGTGAAATCGTGTCCAAGTTCAAAAAAACCTTTAAGTTAAATTTGATTAACATCGCAAAATGGGTGGAAATGTAAAAACCTTCAGTATTTCCTCAGTCAGCGTTGGCAGCTCTGCTCTGACTCACGGTGGTTACAGTGTGACTGATGTGAGGGATTGTCTCCGCTAACAAAGAGTCTGTGTTGTTGTGTACGCAGACGTCTCTGAGGTCAGCGACCCGTCCACTCGCTGCACAATGTGTCCTTTCTCAGGTCAGAGTGGGTTTCTGTGGTCCAGAACGACCTCCGCGGCCGTTACGCCCCTCCCGCTGCTGACGCACACGACAGTCAAACACGGTCAGGACTGGACATGCAGAGTAACAGCTGGTAGATTTAATAGTGGAGTCCACGTTAGAATCACTTATCGGCCATAAACTACCAAAACTACCGTTAAAAACTACCGTTACAGCACTGAATTAATTACAACTGTGTTTGGAATATAAACATGTACAATCTCTGTAGCTCTTCAAAGCGATAATAATAATAATAATAATAAATAAAATAAAATAATAATGAAAGCTGGGCTAAAAACTAGTTAGAATAAATTACAGACAAACAAGACTTAAAATCATGACAATAAAATACAGTAGGTAAGAAAAAAAGGTAAGAACTATAATAATAATTATAATTAGAATAAAATAGTTAAGGGATGCTGGACTACAAACTGGTTAAAATCTATTAAAAAGACAAAACAAGAATAAAAACATGACAATAAAATACATTAAATATGTATTAGTAATGATAATAATAATCTCCATCAGAATCAAAATAATACAGTTAAATAAAGTTAGATTAAAAACTTAAAATAGATTAAAATGAAAAAATAGATTAAAATAAAATAGGTTAAAAAGACAATAAGGAAAAATTAGAAAATTTCTCCAAAGACAGGATTTTTTTCCCAAAATATTGAAGTCAAGTCTAAAGTGAACAAGTTCGTCAGTGTTTTTTTTTTTTTCCAAACTTTATTAACAATTCATGAAATACAGAGTTAGTGCAATTAACGGCTTAAAGATTACATTAACAACTGAAAGACAAATAGAAGTAACAGAAAAAAATACATTAACAGAGATTAAGAATAGAGACAAAAATCAATTAATAAATAAAAAGATTAAAAAAAATAAATACATAAAATAGAAAAATAGATTATAATATAATGACAGTAGTAATAAGTAATTGAGGTACGCCAGGGGACACATGCAGTTCGTCAGTGGTTAGCTGGTTAATGATGGGCTGAATTGAGTCATCAGAACATAACAGAACTTTTACTTTAGTTTAACCGTTTGAAACCTGGGGAAAAAAAACTGGTTTAATTTCTTTTGAAAACATGAAGGAAAATCTTTGCAAGAAATCTCCCAAAAATTGCAAAAAATTAGGAAAAGTGAAAGGTGGACAGAAAATGACCTAATATATACAGTATATATTTTTTTTAAAAATGAAAAAAATATCTTTATTTATAATTATAATCATTATATATTTAAAATTATCTTCCAGAAAATAATTGTATACTTTTTTTATGTTTCCAGCACTTTTTTATGTAACTTTAAAGTTTTTGTTTTTTTTTTTTTTTTTTTTTTTGCTTATTTTCAGAGATTTTTTTATTATTATTTTCTTGCTCATTTTTGGGCCATGTCCTGTGACTCATTGTCTTCTCACCGTGTTTTTGAAAGATAGTACCAGTTTTTCCAGGTTTCAGAGGGTTAAGAAGGCATCTGCCGTCTGTCCTGTTGGTCATTTAAACCGCGTGGGACAATTAATGAGAGCTGTTTGTGGACGATGCTGTCCTCCCTGACTGTTTACATGTCCCTCCACGTCTTCGCGGTGGTGCCATGAAGAGACAGCCCGTCTCTGTCCATCACGCCACAGACGGGACGCACAAGGCGACCACACAGACCGACAGCAGTCACACTGACACGCTCAGGACGTTCACGTGATGGTACAAGTGAATTATCGCGTTAGTTTGACTAAAACTGGACTCATAAAATACACGTAAACACGTTAGTTCGACTGAAATCAGATTAAATCGGATTTCTCAGAGTCGGACTGACACAGCGGATAATTTAAGTCAAACTTTTCCGTCATGTGCACACCTGTCGGACTTCTGGACTCGTGGTGTTGCGCGTGCTCCGTCCGGCCTGCCGCAGTGGTTCTGGGTAGGGACTGTTAGTTATTTATGAGAGCGGAAGAGGTGCTGCAAAACAAGTCAGGCTTTTTAAAAAGCAACGAAGAGGGACTTGTGTTTTTAATTTTGGCTTTCGTGAGGGACATGTCGTTTTGAAGAGGTAGTATTTTATATTTATTTTAATAAAAAAAGTCATGCTTCAGCCACCCCTCCTCTGATAAATAAAGTACCCAAAACACCAGTGTCAAAATGTCCTGAAAGAGAGAGGGAAAATTTCAGAAAATTGTTTAAAAAAAGGAGAAGATTTAAAAAGAACTGCATTTTTTTCATAATTATATATTTAAAATTATATTACAGAAATATATTTATATATTTTTTTGAAGCATCTCCCTGTTAATTTTCAGTTTATTTTCTTTTTTGCATATTTTTAGGAAATGTTTTGTAATTTTAACTCATGTCTTGCAAACTTTTTGGGTAATTTCTTGCGAATTTGCTGATTGTCTTTTTATGTTCTTGACCTAAATCAGGCCAGGTCTCAAAGGGTTAAAACACTGAAAATGCAACGTTGTTCCTTCTCGGTCCACTAGAGAGCAGCACTGGATTTAAAGAGACCGGCTGGGTTTACTACAGGTCAAACTGTGTCTGAATATAAACACAGCTTGAAGCAAAGTTTGTTGGATGATTTCAGGGAAAGTTTGAAAAATTATGCTGAAAATATATTTAGCAGAGTTAAAGTGAAGCATGATGCGTTAAAAAAACAGATAAAATAGTATTACAGAGACAGGTGCAAAACATAAAAAAAATAAAATGCATGATAATCTTTTTTTTTTTCTTTTAATTTGGACTCAGAGAGTGAGCGAGTGAGTGTCGGTCATTGTTTTTTGCGGTGCTGCAGCCAAGAGGAAACTGACTTCACCCATTTGCTTCCCTCTGGGAGTGTAATCAAGAAAATATACTAAAAGTGTTAAAAGTGAAAGTACCCAATGCAAAACATCTTTTCATAAAATAGCAATAGCCCCTCAAAATTAATAAAATATCAGTAAAAAAAAAAAAAAAAAAAAAAAAACTGCGTCTGAACATAAACAGTTTGAAGTAAGTTTTTTAAAAGATTTTAGGGGGAAAATGTTCTGAAAATGATATTTAGCCTGGTGAAAACAAAGCATGTTATGTCTTTTTTTCAGTGTAAATGTGGAATCTGATTATTAAAAACAGAGCGACTGAGCGTCAGTTGTTGGTTTGTGCAGCTCTGCAGCAGAGAGGAAACTGACTTTGCCCGTTTGCTTCCTTGTGGGAGACATGAGACACTCAGCAGTCATCAGGCAATCAGTGATTAAGAGGGAAAATCCGGAGTTGAGAACTCACAAAGCCATTCCTTGTGACTGACTGTTACTGCTGAAAATGTGTGTGTGTGCATGCACAAACGGTCGGCTTGTTTCTCTGCGTGTGTGTGTGTGAGGGGGTCTGGCCCAAACTTTCTCAGACTTCTCATGCACAGATCTCCTCCGCCTGCAGGTCCACGCGCCGGCCTCGAGCTGTGTGCTGCTTTAAACATACCTGACATTTTTGTGGGCTGTGAGCGGAGGGGACGGGGACAGGAGGTGCCTCACAGACCAGTTTAGCGAGGGTTTTCACCAGTCTAACCACATGCCCTTAAAATATATCACACCACAGCTGTCTGCCATGTGTGCTGATACATCTCTGTTTTCAGTCGCATGCACAGATACTTTGCACAGGTGAAGTTTGTGCTGCGAGACGCCCTGCAGAGCCTGCAGAGTCTAGAACAGGGATACCCGAATCTGGCCCCTGAATCTGTGTTTGTGCTTTCAGTGTCCATAAGGTGCCAGAGTGCATAAAACTGCACCAAAAAAGAGCTTGTTAATCAAAAAAGTGCCAGTGGAGGATCCCCCACACCCCCGGCAGAGGTCCTACATAAGACCCTAATGTCCTACAATCCAAGAAATTTCCTAAAATTAGACAAATATCCTTAAGTCCTAGAAATGAAATAAAATCCTAGAAATGTCTTAAATTTCTAGATACGTCCAAAAATCTGGAAATGTCCAGAAATCTTAGAAATGTCCTAAAGTCCTAGATATGATCTAAAATCCCAGAAATTTCCTGAAATCCTAAAACTGTCCTAAAATCCGATAAATGTCCTAAAATCTTAAAAATGTCTTGAAATCTTAAAAATGTCCTAAAATCCTAAAAATGTACATAAATCTCAGGCACGTACTAAAATCCATGAAACAACCAAAAATTCTAGAAAAGCCGTTCAATCCTAAAAATGTCTTAAAATCAGAGAAATATTGTAAAATCCTTGAAACATGTCTTGGGCTGCTGCAGCTGGCCCCTGGGCTGCTGCAGCTGGCCCCTGGCATGCCTGGGTATCCCTGCTGTAGAACCTGTTTGACTTGTGACACAAAGAGCTGCAGACTCGAGACTCGAGCTGCAGACTCGAGCGCGGCTGCTCGTCGGTGGTTACAGAGACATAAATGGAAACAGAGACAGAGGTGAAGGGGTAAAGACACAGAGGGACAGTGAGACATATAGAAAGACAGAAGGAGAGAGGATGATGAGAGCAGCAGCAGCCCCTTTGATGTGGGCCTCCGCGGGGCCCTGTGTGTCTCAGACGAGGCAGGCCTGCTGAGGGAAGGGGATTTCCAGCTCCGCCTGGTCTCCTGTCTCACCCCCTTAGCCTTTGCTTCCTCCGTGGGCTTAAAAACACAGACAAAGACTGCGGGGCCAACTGTCACTCTGCCATGACAGGGACCGTCCTTTGAGTGATAAGACGCTGTTTTATGAGCGTCCCTTTAGGGTGAAGAGGGGGAGAGTATGTCAGACAGACGCTCGTCAAACTTCCTTCTCTTTACGTTTGCACAGTGGAGGAAGAAGTGTGCAGATCCTTTACCTAAATAAAAGTACTAATACCACCCTGTGAAAATACTCTGCTACAAGTAAAAGTCACACACTGAAAATATTTCTTAAGTAATATAATCAAGAAAATGTGCTTTAAGTATTACAAGTAAAAGTACGCAGTGCAGAACAATCTTTAAAAACAAACTTAATTATAAAAAATAAAATAAAATAGAAAAAAAACTCAAAATTTATTTAAACAGAAAAAACACCCGCCAAACTCAGAATTGGTTTTTTTTTAAGAAAAAGAAAAGAAAAAAAAATAGAAGAATATTTTCAAAAAAGACACCCTAAAACTCAAAAATATTAAAAAAAAAATAAAAATAGGTTAAAAAATAAATCAATTTAAAAACCCTCTAATTTTTTTTTTGTAAAAAGGACCCGCGAAACTCAAAATGATTAAAAACAACAAATAAATAAATAAAAAATTTAAAAATGGGGGAAAAAACACCTCAAAACTAGTTTAGAAATGAGAAAAATATTTTTTAAAACTGTTAAGTTTTTAAAACATCTGGCAATTAATTTTCTGTCAGTAGACTGATTGATTAATCAATTTACAGTTGCAGCTGTACTTTTGTAAACTGTTTGGTGATTTAATTTATTACAATATTTTATAAACTCTTGTTATGTTTTAGTGCAAAAATCTTGATTTTCAAAGTAACTTAAGCATTCAGATAAGTGGAGTGAAGTAATCATATGGAGTGAAGTAAAAAGTACAATATTTCTCTCTGAAATGAAGTGGAGTAAAAGTATAAAGTGACATGAAAAGAAAATACTCATGTACAAGTACCTCAAATCTGTACTTAATCTTTACTTAAGTAAATGTACTTAGTTACATTTCACCGCTGGGTTTGCATGCTGCATGGTGTTTTCAGTCTTCAGTATTCTCGAGCATCTCCTCATTGAAACATTTACATCTTTTAATGCATTATCGCTCCCACAGTTTGCAGAATATCAATATGAATATTTTGCCTTAAAAAACAAATGCATGTATATTTACATGCATATAAAATCTTCTCCATGCATCATCATAATCTCTGAAACTTTACTGCAAAACCTCCTCTGCATGTCCTCTCACACTTTCTGCAGTTCATTTCACGCTACGCTCACTCACCCAGTCTGTGTGCATGCACACACCCAAACACAGAAACATGCACTTGACTGTCAAAGAAGTGCTTTACATGCACACACACACACACACACACACACATACACGTACACACACACACACTGGTTTGTGGAAAGTCCCTGGCACTCGCTGCGTCCCCATCTCAGCTGCAAGTTTGCTCGTACAGGTGGCTAACACAAAGCTAACCTCTGCTGTGGCAGCAGGCATTCATTGACCTGCTGTGTTTTTTTGGAAAAAGCAAAAATAAAAAGACGAGTTAAATGCAGATGAAAAGGGAGATTTTAGGGCTTGTACTTAACTCCAGACACCAGCTAACTCTGACTGGGGAGCCTCGAGTTTATGTCTGAACTTTGCAAGGTCGAAAACTGCAAAACAAAAGCAATAAAAGACAAATTTGGACTTTTTTCTTTTATTTTTCTAAAAAAAATGAATTAATTAAATTGTCTCTATGATAAATGCACACTGTATATGAACTTTATTTCTAATTTTTATTGAATTGAAACATGTTATCTTTATGTAGAAGTGCATCTATCTGCAGAAAATGTTTAAATTTTCAGAATTCGCAGAAAAAGCGGTATGAATGGAAAGTGTGAGTCAGTTTTTGACCAACAGAAGCAGCTGACAGCGTCGCATCATTATCATTTTCTCTCTGATCGTCATCATGACTCAAACGTCCGTCAGCCATGAACCAGATGATCACAATCTCTAACTTTCTCCTCATCTGGACACGACGCGCGGTCAGTAGATGTTAACAGTTAGTGAAAAGTCCCCATGCGGAAATGAGTTTGTTTACATCAATGAGTGACTGATAATCAGTCTCATGAAAACCCGTTAAGATCCTGCACCATTAAAATTCATTCAGATACTAACTGGCTTGTTAGTATTGTGGATAGATTATATAAAATGTGATGCAAAATAAGAACTAAAATGACTACAAAAACACTTTTATGTGTGAAATTCATCTTATCTCAGTTTAGGGTGATACTTAGTTTTTTTTGGTAACGCTAAAACAAGTTTCCAGACTCAGCGATTTCCAGCCCGTTCTCATTAAAACTCGTCAAATGCATCCGCTCTGTCAGTGCTTTTGGTGTACAAGCGTGACGCCAAAAGCCACCTTCCATGTCCAACCAGAGCGCCGCTGGACGGCATCAGATAAGACCAAGCTCAGACAGAACCGTGTGTCTGTTTTTCCTAAACCGAACCCTTAGTGACTTTGCTGCCTAATCCTAACTATCATTGGTTGCCGTGTGCAGTTGTGTAAACGTAACGATATGCAGCATCAACCCATCATGTGCATGTGCGGCACCATGTGACGAACTGGGATAAGAGCGTGTTGGGATTTCCCAAATTCTGAATCCTAAATTCGGTTGGCATCAAAATAACAGCTAAAAATAGCAGCAGCAGCAACCCGTTCTCATTCCTAAGTCGTCAGTGATGTGATGTTGGTGTAACATACTGACACCAAAAGCCACCATCTGTGGCAGTATAATACACCAGACAGAACGGTTCGTTGTGTTATGATTGGGTCGGCAAACGTTTTGTGTCACTTGAAAACGTGGTGGGACAGAACCTGTCGTGTCCGCACGATGCAGCGATGGACAGCGTCAGGTTGAAAACACCCGGCTATATAAGGAGCACAAAGGTCCCTCCAAACCTGGAGTTTCATGCAGGGAGTCTGGTGTTCACTTCCTGCCTGAATTTTCCGCCCTTACCATGTGCCTCTTTTGCTGACATCCTTACATCTGCATCCCAGAACATCAACAGCAGACGCAGAAGGATACCTAGAGCGTAATATGTAGACGTGGAAGTCCACTGCAAAGTGGCAACACGTGACGACTTGTGATGGGAACGTTGTTGGAAGTGTTTGTTATTCATTTAGTTGTTTCCTAAAGTATTGTTGTTTTATTTAAAGAGAGACACGACTGGTTGCTTTGTTGGTTACAATCAAATGGTGAAAAAATTGAAAATAGGAACCAACAGTATTTAAATAAAATAAAATAATAAAAAAATAAAATAATAATAATAATAATTTTCTCTGTAATCTAAACTTGAATTAATAATTATAATAATTAAAAATATAGTTCCCTTGATATTCTCCAGTTATTTGATAATTTTATAACGAGTCTCTCATTTCAGGTCATTGTCACGTCCGATTTCACAATTCAGTTTTATTCTTATTTATTTTTAGCAACTTCTGAGATAGTTTATGCCAAGTTGCTGGTTTAAACAAACCAATGTTCTCAGGGCTCAAACGTTTCAATGCATGTGAAGGTCCTCTGAATGCAGCATGTCGATCCAGTTTCCAAAGGGTTAAATTGTAGTCTTGATTCTTTTTTCCTCATTTTAAAAAGCTTAAAAACGAGTGGGAACATGGTGGTTTATTGTACAGTAACTGAATTGTTATGTCCAGTTGGGCCGAGCAGCAGTGAGTGTGGCTGTTTTGGCCTTTGGACTGTTTGCAGGACCTCGGCTGGTCAGTGGGTGTTTTGTTCTGCAGGGTGGAGGCCGGCTCCCTTTTTCAGAATGGCTTATGTAACTGTTGGTCAGAGCGAAACGGTAGTGAAACATCCTCTGCAGAATATAACGTGCCTGCATGGGTGGAGCGCGGTGCTGCTGCAGAGGACACTGAGGTCCAGATGTATACTTTAGGTACTTTCCTCTGTGAGGAGTGTCTGTCACTTTTGCTCTCAGATCTGATATACAGCCAGCGAGCGAGCGAGCGCTGTGAGCCGCTGTTTGAAACGAGGAAGCAGTAAACATGTCAGCACCCTTCAGGGTCATATCTGTTTTTGATGACGAAAATAATAGGGACAGAACAGGGACTTTAGTTCTGCGGACTGTCCCTTTTTTAATCATTCCCAGAGAACAGGAACATAGACAGAAGTGATAAAAATAGATTGTAATATCTGCTTTATATGACGGTCACAGCCACCAACTTTAGGATAATTTGACTTTGCATCATGGAGGAGCCATTATTAATTATGCATCTGCTAATTTCTGAAAATGCTTGAATGTAAAATGTGTTTTTCTGAATCAGACCGTCGAACAGACTGATCCATCCAGTGCAGAGTTGCTCTGCAAGTGGCAGCTAAACTTAGACGTGAATGAAAAACAATGGCACCAGCTATGTAAAGCACACCGGCTCTTTAAGCAAATTAGATATTTGGGGGGTTTTCCACTGGAGCAAATTTACTCTGTGCTCTTATGGCACCATATGAAACTCATGTGTGAGACATGATTATGATAATAAAACACATTAAATTCAGATCCAATCCCAAATAAAGGTGACTCAAAGGTGCAGTTATATATTATGAAGTGATATACAAGAAGGATCAAATTTAGTTTTGTATTATCAGGGTTACGTGCTTCACTGAAATTCCATCAGCGATTATTGAGAAAAAATACATAATAAATAATAAATAAATTTAAAAATAAAAAGAATATAATAACAATATGAAATGATATAATATAAATATATATAATATAAATTTAGTCATATATATATATTTTGTAATTTGTATTTTATTTTATTTTTTAAATATATACTGTAAAATCATTCTCATTTTTAAAGTCCTTTTATTTATTTTTTTAGTAATTTCTTTTTTTCATTTGTGCTTACAAATTTTCAGATTGTCAGATCTTGTACTGTTTTTTTTAATTTATTAAATTCTTGCTAATTTTATGCTCATTTCTTCTTTTGTGGCTCATTGCCCTTTCCCCGTGTTTTTGAAGGAATGAAACCTGTTTGCTCAGGTGTCAGTGTGCAGACACAAACATTATGTTAACACCGGGAGCAAACACGGGCCAGTAAGCCGAACAGATCCTGTATAATCCGTATTTAATATACTCTAATATTTACTGTATGAGGCTCTGCACTGATCTTCAACTAACCGCACAAAACCCTTCTGAAACTCCAAAACTTCTCATTTCTCAAGTGAGAAAGTTGAAATCAAATTGAAAGGAGAACTTGACCTCGCTAGTTATAGCAAAGCTTAGTTATGTCAAATATGTGACTAAACAGCACATGTATGTCTGTATCATGCATGACCTTTTCTGTCCTATTTACTGAACATGACAGCCGCAGGTGTGTCTGGTCACCTTTGACCTGTAAAGAGGAGTATCACCAGCAAAGGCTGAGTAAATGCTGAGTGTGAGTCTCCGGGGAGTGGCCCACAGAAAAGGGACAATGGGAAGAAATTACGTTTTTAATGCGTCAAAACTGCTTTTATTTGGCACTGATTGGTGTCAATAAGCACTTCTTGTCCCCGAATCTTGAGACACTAATACGAGGGAAATCTCCCGACATCCTGGAGGAGAGGAAACTCCCTGCTTTTGTTGCGCTGCGGCCCGACCCACGCAGCAGCAAAACAATAGATATTTTTAGCCCTTTTGTTAAATTTACCAGCACTGTTATGGCCAAATTGCTATTTACGTTTGTCGGAGGCATTTTCCCGTCTCCAGCTTTGATAAAACACTTGTGGGCTGCATCTTTCTCTTTGTCATCACCAGGACGTGTGCGGTGAGGTGCGTTCAAAGCCGTGATACCAAAAGCAGCCTGACGGTTAAGTGCTTGTTATGTCTGTGCCTCATATGCAGCGCTGTGTATTTACAGAGAGACTTTTATCTTCCCTTTAAATGTCCTCAACACAAAGGATCCCACGCCTCCTGGCCTCGCTACCAGACCGGCCTGTTTGTGTGTCTGTGGGGGAAACAGTTCATGACACACTGAGGGAAATATGAGAGGAAGAACAGAGGGAGGCAGTCAAGCAACTCATTGTCCCGAGCTGAGGATTCAGCGGGACCAAATATATGGAGTGAGAGAGGAATTCCCCCAGTAAGTTCAAATGATTGCAGATGTGCGCCTGGCCGACTGCTACTGCTCACATCTGGGCCAGCTTCCCCGCACGCCTCCTCTTCCATCCTCCGAGCCCGCCGCGTCTCGTCTCCACAACGCTGCCCTCCGCTCTACCCTGGAAAAGCAATTAGGTAGAACACATGGCCGGTGTTAACTGCCGCTCGCCGGGCAGCCAGTTCGCCAGCTGCGGCAGATCCACAGCAGAGTGCATCATGGGAGGCCTGAAAAGACCATTATCTTGGCGGCTGGGAGGAAGGATTTGGCGGAGGGAAAGTTTGGGGGATTTCAGAAGGGAGAGATGCAGTGCTACTGGAGGTCAGCAGTAGTCCACCACTTCTGCAAATCTGCACTTTTAACGTGCAGCACCGCGGGGTTTGCACGTTGTTAAAACTTCATTTTGATTTCTTGAAAGTACTTCTCCAACCCAACGGCCAGAATTAAAGCTGGCAACTGACGTTTCTGCAAAGTGCAAATATCTAGCATTTGTACATTATTATATCAAGGATATGTTGAAACTTTATATTTCCTAACATTTCAGCAACGCTGTGGTTTAGGTGAAGTTCTGTTTAGGCAGAAAAAACCCATTTGTTATGGTTAGGAATATATCATAAAGTGGTTTAAAGCACCTAATTCTGTTGCAATAATTGCTGCTGGAAATACTGCCAGTCTCCTTTATAAAATACCAGCTTTATGCTACAATTACAGCTGAAAATGCTATTGATTCCTAGCAGAAAAACATCTACATTTAATGGCAAAATCATTACATGAAATGTCAGCAATGTCTCACTAAAATAACACCAGATTTGGTGGCACTAATACAGCTGGAAATGTAGCCTTTTTCTGCTATAAACATCCTCTTTTAGTGCAGTAATAATGGCTGGGAATGATGTCTCGCTAAAACACACCCGCTTTTGGTGAAACAAGTACAGCTGGAAATACCACTGATGTCTCACTAAACATACTCACTTTTTATGGCACAATCAACATTGAAAATGCCATTAATGTCTCGCTACAAAACATCTACATTTGGTTCAACAATCACAGATGGAAATGCTTCTCAAGTCTCACTAAGAAACAACTTATCATTGCAAAATCGCCACCAGAAATACAGTCTTACTGAAAAAACACCCGCTTCTGGTTGCACAATCGTCGCTGGAAATGCACGAATATCTCACTTAAAATCACCTGCTTTTCTGTCTTGAACAGCGGTCTGCAGCTTTGCAGCAGTCTCAGCTCGGTGCTACACCATCCACTATCCCCTCGATCACAAAGTCACTTCTTAAAAACCGATATGACGTCATTCAGAGTACACATGTAGCGTAACTGTGGTTTGCAGACATGAACAATGCCAACATTTTGTTCTGGCGACTGGGCTGATTTCTCCAAATAAAGCAGCTTTACATCATATATATGCAGTTTTATTTTGAAATGCACAAAGCTTCTTCGTGACCCATTAAATTAATAGATTTTTTAAGAAGAGGTGTGAATGAGTCAGCGTGCATGTGTGAGCGGTTTGTTGTTATTTAGAGTACAGCATGTCCTCCTGAAACCGTTCCAGCTATAACTAACGTTGCATAATTGATCTGAAATAACTCCCACACACACAAACAAAGAGGCATCTTTGGCACCGACTTCTCATCTGGTACACACTTGGTATTTACCTCTTCAAACGGAGATACCTGAGTCAGTCGAACTTGTTTGTGCTCACTCGGAGACAACAGCCGCTCCACCTAGGCCGCATGCGCATGTGCAAACACAACACTAGTGGGAAATTCCCAGCAAAAATTCCACTCCAGCAGTCCTCTGTGAGCACATTCCTGCGTTTTTCATAACATCTTGCTGCTGAAATGAAAGTTACAGTTGTGGGGCAGTTTTGAAGATCCAGCGTACCCTCAAGCTACCAATAAATCTTAGTAGACTGAGGATATTGCATGTAAGCTTATATCCCTGCTAGATTTCCTGGATGCAGTTCAGTTTGGGAATGTTGGGGAGCGTGAAAGAACAGGCAGAGTAGAGCAGAGGAGGAGGAAGACACCAGAGAAAGAGAAAAGGCATGCTTTAGATCAGAGATACCCAACTTAAGGCCTGTGGGCAAAGTCTGTCCCCTGATAAGGTGCCGCGTGGCCCCCCAACCATTTTTTTAATTCACATTAAAATTAAAGTGATTCAAACTGAATGATTTGGTACTTTTAGTATACATAAGGTGCCAGAGTGCATAAGACAGAATCAAAGTTGAGCTTGTTGATTAAAAAAAAAAGTGCCAGTGAAGCATCACCCCTAACAGTGGTCCTACAGCTCCGAGTGTCCTAACATCCTAGAAATGTCCTGAAATGGTAAAAATATCAGAAAATTCTAGAAACGTCCTAAAATCCTAGAAACATCTTAAATCCAAGAAGCATCCTAAAATCTGAGAAATGTCCTAAAATCCTAGAATTGTCCAAAAATACTATAAATGTCCTCAAGTCCTAGAATTGTCCTCAAATCCTAGAAACATTCTTAAATCCAAGCAACATCCAAAAACCCAAGAAACATTCTAAAATCCTAGAATCATCCAAAAGTACTATAAATGTCCTAAAAACGTCTTGCACTCTTAACCTCATAAAGTCTGCGAATTGTCCTAAAATCCAAGACCTGTCCTTAAATCCCAGAAATGTCCTATATTTTGAGAAACACGCTAAAATCTGAGACATGTCCTAAAAACCAAGCAATGTCCTACAATCCTACGAATGTCCTAAACTCTTAGAAATGTCTAAAATCCTGAAAACATGTCTGGGGCTGCTGTGACTGGCCCCTGGTCCTCTGTCATTTTGCAAACTTGGCCCCAAAGCAAAGCAAGTTAAGTATCCCTGCTTTAGCTGCTGAGTGCTGTAATTTATTGCCTCTTATTTAATCAGATTCCTTCTCTAAAAAGACTCTGTGTTTCACCAGAACACAAAACAGTATCACACCCAACCGTCCAAAACACAGTATATCAGTTTGTTTAATTTCAGGGGAAAGTTTTCTCATTCCAAATTCCCCTAGCATTCCCTGAGGTGACTTCACTCAGGAATAAATAACTATTTCTAATCCCGTTTGACGATCTAACATAACCAAATAAGATGGATGAGAGCATGTTTTCCATTCGCGGACAATGTGGACACTCAATTAATGAATGCATAAGTGTGTGAAAGGGGGGATTTTTATAGGCGTACAGTAGTGTGCAGAAAAATGACTCATGCTTTTTTGGGGTCTGCATGCCACAAGCGTGTCTATCAAGCTGCGGTCGTGCTCCAGCGTTGCCCAATATTTAGGAACACAGCAGTGTTATTGTTGGTGTTGGTCTTCCACATGTTGGTTTGATGCATCTCGTCCATCATCATGTATGTGATGGCCCACAGCGACGTCGGTTTGGCCACTGCTGTGAGGTACAGTTGGCGTGGGTGCAGTGCAGCAGGGTGTTTCCTCTCTTCTTAAGCCATCAGGAGATTACTGACTTCACTCTGTTATTACTGAGGCCACCAGGAACGACCGGCCTCCAAAATTACTGAATATGGGTTTTCCAGGTTCTGTATCGGCCTGTACCTGGAAAATCTATTTACAGCAGGAGGATGTTATTTTATTTGGCCGGGAAGAAGTGCCACGTTGATGTAGACACTTTGTCTTCAAGGCCGATGATTAGTTTCAAAATAAGCACTTTGGCCCTTTAAAACCTGAGCAATTTAACTGAATTTCTTTTGGGAACATTGAAAGAGGGCAAGAGAGAAACTGACAAAAAGTGCCCCAAATCTAGCAAAAAAAACAAAAAAGTAAAATAAATTGCAAAAAAATAACCTGAAAATAAGCACACAAAAAAAGAAAAATGAATAAAGTGCTTAAAAAAAGACAAGAAATTTAATTTTTTTTTCTTTCTTTCACGATTTTTTTTTTTTGTTTGTTTGTTTTTTTTCTATTCTTTTTTTTCCCCAACTCATTTTCGGATCATTTTCTCCTCACTTTTTACCATTTTGATGCAGTTTGCACGGCATTTCTTGCCCAGTCATAACAGGGCTTTTTTCTGTGTTTTTGAAAGACATCGAACCAATTTTTCTCAGGTTAAATGCTAGAAAAAAGGCGTCAACAAGAAAACAGATTTTAGTCTAGGTGCTAAAGGGTTAAAGGAGAACTTTGCCAACTCATAACTGGAAACAAGGGGACAGCAAGACAGCATTTAGTCCAAAAAAAAAAGAGAAAAAAAACAGTTTTCTTCTCTCTTTGGGAAAAGAAAACTACGTAAAAAAGTCCCAATATTTAAAATATTTATGCATTTATGGGCATATATCAGAAGTTTATGGGGGAGTTGCATTTTGCTCTTTGCATGCTTTTAGCCTCATCTGTTGGAGTAGCTTTTTTTTTTGGGAGCTTTACAAAGTGAAAGACCAGCTTGAGCCTGAGGGCGAAGAGTAACGTTGCACTCGCTGTCAGTGAGTAAAACCCTGCATGTCTGGTTTACACTCCTCCATCAAGTGATGGGCATTAAGGTGCACAGAATGAAATAGCTCTGCGTGACTCATGACTGAGTGTACAGGATGATACGGTGAGCCGGGTGTGAGGCACGGCTGACAAAGCTCACCAGTAAAACCTGATAGTTAAGGCCTGTCTGAATATGCCTGCTGGTGAGCGCTGAGGGAACGACTCTGCAGCCTAAAAACAAGCGTGAGACTTCGAAAAAGAAGAAGAGGTTTTGGGTTTCCTGCTGCCCTGTGGCACAGCGCAGCCAGACGTGTTTACTTCCTCAGTGGGCTCAGTTACTCAAAAGCACGTGAAGCTAGAGCTGTTTTTGTTGTTTTTCGAGTTTGATCCTTGTGTGTTCAACATGCTCTTTATTTTATCTGCATGAAATCAAGCCCATTTTTAATGTGCATTTCACTTTTCAAGTTGTAGACTTGAAGTTATTCAGTGGGATTTAGTGGTGTGTAGTGATGAGGACTGCAGACTGCAACCAGCCGAATCTTCTCCTGGTTAAAATTCCTTCAGTGTTCATTGTTTAGGAGGTTTTTTTTGTGGAGTACCGATTATCGGGCACTTCCGCTGCAAAACAAACCACTGATGATTAAAACTGGTAAAACTACATCAGTTTTGCATTAAAAATTGGTGTTTTTTGACACTATTTGGCACGTTTGAGATGGGCCATAAGCTGTGCTCTCCTTTTTTCTCTGATAGCTCCATTTCTGGATGTTCAGGAGGTTTTTACTGGTAGCTGAATAATCCACAGAGGTCTCCTCATCTCCAAATAAACAGCACAAGTGATTAAAACCTTCGAAAACACTGAATAAAGCAGTTTCACGTTAAAAATCGACTGTTTCTCCAGTGGCGTTTGGCATGTCAGGGACTTGAGCGGCTGCAAATGTCTGCTCAGCTTCTCTCTCTGATAAATTAAAATCCAGATGTCTGATGACTAAAATTCTTCCGCCGGTTAAAACATAACAACAAAACATGTAGTTAAAAAGATCAAGATCTAACAATTGCATTGTTAAAATGTGGTTTAAAACTGGATAAAAGTCTATTTCTAAAAAAAAGCATATTCACGTTTATAAAACTGTGTATTTGGATGTTAGTTGGCACGTTGGAGACGGGCCTTTAGCTGTATGCTCATCTTCTTTCTCTGTCAATGTCTAGTCATTCGTGGCTTTTTTTGTCTCGTTCTCTCCAAAACGAACAGACCAGCTGATTAAAATCAGTAAAAACTTTGAATGAAGCAGTTTCACATTCAGGCTGTGCATAAGAGCACGTTCTCACGTTTTCTTACTAACAGTAATGCACTAAAAGTCGTACATATCGAATGAGCCAGCAATCTGTGCATAACCTGTGTATTTTGGAAGACTGCGATCACGTAACCATTGCACTGACGGTAAAGAAGGAAATGGTCCTGCCAGGTTAGATTTAGGGTGATAGATGGGTCACAAATGACGGGACTTTCCCCATGAAAACGTTGTTCGTAACAGTGTTAACTCTGAGTGAACTCTTTCATTAATTATATAACATATATCCTTTGATATATATCAAAGGATGTGATATGAACTAGTCCATTTAGCATGAAATGTCCCATAAAAATTGCAAAAAACAACTAAAAAGGACCTGACAATTATGGGAAAAAGGGAAAAATGTGCAGAAAACTACATCTATAATGCTCATGATTACATTTTTAAAATCATGTATAAATATACATACATATATATATTTATATATATTTATTTTTGTAACTTTTGACTAATGTCTAATGACTAATGGCTTATTTTTGGGCCAAGTTGCTCGTTCCCTTATTTCCATGTTTTTGAAAGAAATCAAGCCAATGTGCTCACATTTTTGCCAAAATATCCCCCTAAATCCCACACAGTGAAGCTGAAATCTATCCAGCAGAAAAGCTTTATGGCTGCATTCAGGAACAAGAGGAAGTATTTGGAAAAAGCTGCTGATTTCACTGATCACCATCATGCTGGTTTCTTTGCATATTTATATTTCTACATCATGTCTTACAGGCAGCGTGCAGACAAAGTCACATCTAATCTGCATTAAAAGCACCTGTCTGTGTCTATGATCTGTGTTCTGCGTGTTCGGGGGAGATCATGCAGGTTATTTAAGGTTTTCTCCTCATGAGTCATTTACAATAGGATATGTGGGTTAAAACCACAGATGTCCCCCCTTCCATGCTGGCTCTGCTGTCAGCACACACACCTGTTCTCATGTGGTTCGCCCTGTGAGGCCGGCCGATGAGCTCTCAGCCAGCTCTTACTCACAGCTCATACTGTCAGCTCTCAGACTCACACTTTTACTGGAAACACGAGAGAGATAACGGTAAAAAGGACCAAACAGGGACCAAGAGGTCACCACCTTTAGCAACCTCTAGTGATTTCCGAACTCCCCTGAATTGGTTTATTATAATGCATATTTATCTATATCTATATCTATATCTATATCTATATATCTATAAATATACATATATATATATATATATATATATATAGAGAGAGAGAGAGAGAGAGAGAGAGAGAGATAATTAAAAATAAAATATATTGGTCATTGCCACTGTCTCATAAACTTTACCGTAAAGTTTTAAAATCTTCCGGACGAACTGAAAAAAACACCCAAGTGTGCATGTGATAAAGTGAACAACTTTCTGCACGACTCACAAAGCAGAGAGAGCACATGTCGGAGCGGATGGTGTAACTGCACAATCATCGTGACTTTTGCTGACGGTGGTCTGCGTACATTCAGTCTTTGCCTTTGGTTAAAGCAACCTGCAAAAATTTTCATTTTTCCAGCTGAGACTCGAGTAAATCCGGCGAAGCGGTGTGTGTTTTTCAGCTGAATGTGTGAACTTTGTAATGCATCAACCACATTACATACACACTTCTATAGTTACGTCACAGTGTGGAAGAATCACAAGATTGGTCCAGTCACGAGGCCCCAAAAAAACAATGATCCAGTATTTCAACTTAAAGGGACACTCTGAAATTTAACCCATGAAGGTCACTTTATTTGTCACAAGGAGTAAAACTTACTCTGGACTTATGTAGCTCTGAACACTGTAATACTTAAACAACAGAACATACAACTTTTACAAAACTGGATGTGTGGCTTTGAAATAAGTGGGCTTTTAACCCTTTGAAACTTGAGCAAATCAGCTTGGCCGGTTCCAAAAATGTGGACAGAAGGCACAAGCCAGTCAACAAGAAATGATCCCGAAAAAATCAAGAGAAATTAGTAAAAAAGTTGCAGTCAAATTACCTAAAAAATAACAAAAAAGGAACTTTTTTTTAACCTGAAAATATTCTGTAACATAGATTAAATACATAATTATAGTAAGCATAAATATAGTTTCTGGAAAACATTTTTTGGGGGGGGGGTTTCTCTTTCAATTTTCACCAATTTCTTGTATTTAGTTCACTTATTTTCCCCGTCTTTCTTAAGAGAATCCAATATTTGCTCAGGTTTTAAAGGTTTAAATGCTTCTGAGCTGCATTATGGGAAATGTAGGATCCAGTGTTTTTGTAGCTTGATGCCGTCCAGGAACTAAAGGTTTTGATATCTCTTGGCCTCGATTTTCTTTTTTAAATCTCTCTCCATCACAAATCCCTGAACTTTATGTAAAGGCAGCGCTTAATAGCTGAAATACCCTTGAAACTATTAAATCTGCACTCGTAAATCTGCAGTTTTACCCTTGATTCAGCTCTTATTATTTATGCCAGTATTGACACCTTGGTAACAGGATCTGTGTTTTGATAAATTATCTGGATAATGACGTGATCCACACACCTTTACTTTTACAGCGCGTGTCAATCACGTGTTAATTATGTTAATTTGTCCTTCGTTGACCTCAGGACTCAATCTACAAATTATTTGGGCAGGGCCGAGACATTCTAGGTCAAGTCAAGCAAGGACATTTATTTTTAACTTTTTATGAGGGAACACTTGATATTTAATACTTGTCGTTTTTTTGACTGGTTGTTCGAGCTTACAGGAAATAGAAGATTCAGGTGACCTTTCAAATTGCAGGGCAGATTTGTTTCCTACGATCGCGGATACAATCATACTGTGAGCCACATCTCCTCCAGATGTGCTCTGACTGCGTGCTGCAGATCTCACAATGCACGTGTTTACACCTTTAACCTTCCTTATTCACAGAGGGCATCCACCAAATACAAATTACATGTGAACTTTGAAACCTGAGCAATGTGGCTTCATTTCTCTCAAAAACATGGAAAGAAGACAATGAGCTACGTAATAAGAAATTACCCAAAACTAAAAAATAAAAATAGTTAGAAAATAATTTTTAAGAAAACCGATAGCAAAAAAACAAACAAAAAAAAACAAGAAAATTACCCCAAAAGAAGTGCCGAAAAAATGCATTTATTTCAAATTTTTTTTTTTTTTAGATTTTAAAATATTAAATATATAAAGAGAGAGTCTGTTAGGGAGGTGTGTGTGACACTTCCTGTGGAGATGAGGAGGTGTTTTGTAGGTCAGATTTGATAAAGAAAGGTAAAAAAATAAACTAGAAATAACCACAAAAAGTGTATAAAATTGGAAAAATATATAGAGAATTAATATAATTATAAATTTGTGCAAAATAAATGTTAATATATAATCATAAGAATCTAGCTTCTTAGTGTTTTTATTTTTATTTTCCCCCTTTAAAAAAAAGATTCAGGTCTATTTCTGTTTCTATTTCAATTTGTTGGGACTTTTTTTCTTTTCATTTTCTTTCTTTCTCTGATATGAAATTCATCTTCAGTGTGATTTATAAAAATCCACGGTTACATTTACAGTCTTCGTCTGCTGCGGGGGATTGAACTTGCAGCAGTTACACAAGAGTTGAGTTTGTTTTGTGTTAGAAGTGAAGTCCAGCGGGTTTCTCCGCTCTCAGTAACACGTCCAACATTCAGCTGGAAGATGATCACAGCAGCTCTGAAGGGAATTTAGTCATAAAACCAAAGATATTGCCTAAACAGTACATGAGCGGAGGAATACAGCCCCCGAACTAAATTTCCTGGCAAGTAGTTCAGTAAATAAAAAGAGTATTATAGTCGGCCTGACCTAGCTGGCGTCGAGCTGGCTCTCATCGAGGTCACAGAGTTTTCAGTTTGTGTGTTAATGTTGTTGTTCAAACAAGTGATGTGCAGAAAGTCAAACACCAATAATTCAGCACATTTAGATCAGGAGGTCAAGAGGTTTTATTTATAACATAAAGCAGGTGTGATTTCATTTTAAGAGGCCGTCATCTGCCGAGTCATGATGATCTGACTTTTCCTTCTAAAAACTACTCATGATGCTCGTCTGTGTAAAGTATCGGTTTAATTTAAAACCTTTGTGTCACTACAACACCCAAAAAGTGTTTTTTAATACCTTAATCCCTTAACACCTGGATGAACATTCATTTTCAGAGCTGGGTTCAGATGCCTTTCTCATACATTTTAACCTTTAAAAACCTGAGAAAAGACATTTGATTTCTTTCAAATAAAAATAAAATAAAAATGTACAGAAAACTATATTAATAATTAATAGAATTATACATTTAAATTATTTTTCAAAAATAAAACTATAAAAATAAAAAATGCAGTTTGTAGGTAATTTTCTAGCAATTTTTCACAAATTTGTTTTTGAAATTTTTTAGGATCATGTCCTGTTGTTGCTGACTTCCTGCTCCCAGTGTTTTTGAATGGAATAAAGTCAGTTTAATAATAATAAAAATAATAATTTAATAATAATATTTATAATTATATGCTTAAAATGATGTTAATGTTATATTAATTTTTAAAAGTGCATGTTTTCAGGATCATTTCCTGTTGTTGCTCATTGCCTTCTCCTGTTTTTGAATGGAATTAGGCCAATTTTAAAAGTTTAAAAGTGTTTCACAATTTTTTTAAAAATTTTTTAGTATCATTTCCTGTCAAGCTGCTCATCACCTGTTTCTAGTGCTTTTGAAAGGAATGATGTTAATGGGCTCTGGTTTAAAAGTGTTTAGGGACTTCCTGAAGCATGCAGTGCAGCCCCACTAATTACAACAGGCCTTGAGGCAATTTGGGCGTTTGCAACATGACAAACCACAACATAATTTACAAGGAACAATATGCAAATTCCAAAGAAACCGTGCGAAAGGAAGCCAGCACACTGAATTGTTATCGCACACGCGCTCTGCAACATATCACTTTTGCATCACGCTGCGTTTTACTTCTCCTCAGATAAGCTCTTCCTAGAAGCTGCTCTGCTTTTACATTTTTAGAAATATTGTACTGCATGAATCGTCTCAGATAAATTTGTCCGCTTTTTATTTTCATGCTTTTTTTTAGAGTAAAAAGTGTACGTAGTGGTTCAGAGAAATGCATTGAGGAAATTTCAAACACTCATTTAACCCTTTGAAACCTGGAACGACATTTGACTTTTCTTGTGCTGACGCCTTTCACAAGTAACCTTTAAACCTTTGAATTTTGAGCAAATTGGTGTGATTTCTTTCAAAAATACTGAGAAAAAGGCAATGAGCATCATGGAAAAACATGTCCTGCAAATTGCAAAAAAAAAAGGTAAACAAAATGACTTGAAAATTTCCTTTAAAAAAGACAGAGAGAATCATCAGAAAATTGTCAAATAACTGGAATATTATATTTAAAAAATCTAAATTTATTATAATATATATAATTAGGTAAGAGAATGTATATATATATATATATATATATATATATATATATATATAACATTTATTTATATTTTATTTTAAAATATTTTCTCTCTTTATTTATTTAAAGAATATATTTTTATTATTTTTATTTTAAAATTTAACAAAATATATGAAAAAATATATATTTTTTGGGTTACCTTTCAATTTGGTTACAAAAAAATACCCTATTTAAAACCTTTTTAAAAGAATTTTCTTGTACTTTTTAAAAAATAGTTTCTTGCTTATTTGTGGGTCATTTCTTCTTTCATTTCTCACTGCCTTATTCCCATGTTTTTTTTGTTTGTTTGTTTGTTTTGTTTTTTAGGAAAACAAGCCATTTTTTAGCATTTCAAAGGGTTAAAGCATCTGTGGTCATTGGAAGAAAAATGTTGTATACAAAATGAGTCAAAGGTTTATGGTTCATTTCAAGTTTGGAGGGTTTTCAGAGAAAGGCCTCATCATATCATGTTTCCCTTCTTGCCTAACATCTAAACTTCTGTGCTTGGAAAACATGAGCCGGTCTGCGGCTCTGCAATGTGAAAACGTTTTTTCTTTTTCTTCGATGGTGGAGATCCCCCCGCACCCCAGAGTTCAGCCCCACGCCTCGACGCTAAGAGCCGGGGGTGGGGGTCTTTCTGGTTTCAGATGTGAACATACAGTGGTGTGCAGATGTGGTATAAATGAGTGGAGTAAAAACAGAAGCAGGAGGAGAGATGGAGGTGAGGAGGAGGACAGGAAGGGGGGAGGACAGAGAGAGGTATCAGGACGGAGAGCGTCTGTGGGGGTCTGCTGTCGAGGCTGTGAAATATCAGAGCGAGGGAGGTGCTGATGCAACAAAGTAGAAAAACACTTTTTTGCCTTTTATTCATATATTTAAAATGAGAGCGTAAAAAGTTATAAGAACATTGCCTGATAATAGGCATAAAGAGTAAAGTAAAAATCAAGATATTTGTAAGAGAATTATATATATTGTTTTCTGAAACTTTTTTCTCTCTTTTTTTAATTCTTTTTTTTTTTTTTTTTTTTTTTTACTCATCGCACATTTTGTATTCAGGAACAGTTAAACATTTGAAAATCCAACAGTAATTTCTGCTTTTACAGTTTATGTCCATGATAAATGGTGTACTTTGGGTGATTTTTTCTTAAGAAAACATGCCTTCCAAAACAAAAGGCAAAAAAAAGTCATTTTTTAAAGAATAAAGTATTCACCAAAATGTCCAAAAAAAAAGGTTTTTAATAAGATAAAAAATAAAAACAATAACAGAAAAAACTGTCATTGAAAATTTCCCCCTTTGGGTGCAACAAACAGGCTAGAAATGTCCCAACATGTCATTTAAAATAAAAAAAAGATCCCAACAAACAGGCTGGAAATGTCTCGCTGTGAGTAACAGTCGGAGTCTGTCAGCGGCAAAAACAGACACTTCTTGTGGACACTTGTTTTTTGGCTGTCGGCTGTTGGTCTCTTTCACAATACTGGACTAATTACCAACAGGGATTTATTAATTTAAGTGAAGCACATTTTGTAATATTGTTAGTTGGAAATTCGTTTTGATCCTCCTGCAGCGGTGTTTAGTCACAGTGACTCTTCATTGTTGTGCAGGAGTGGGCAAACGTTTTGCAATACTGGATTTTGCATTAATATTAGCTGATTACTCTTTGTTGTTAAAATACCTCATTGCATCAGCCGTGTGTGATTGTGACATATTTCCAAAATGTGGTTCAGTGGTTTGACACAAATATTCCCGTGTATGTCATGTATCAGCATGTCACCAGTTACAGTTTTTAAAACAGGACAATGAATCAAAGACGGGAATTTTTGCCTCAGAGGAAAATAAAAACCTGTTGGCATCGAGAAACATAGATTCAGATTTGACCTCTTATCTCCAGTCGTGTTACCGCAGCATGAGTCATTATCTAAATGTGTCAGTAACTTATAAAGAGGAAGCAAACATCCTCTATTCAGCTGAACCTGCTACCTGCGGACGGGGGGGAAATTCCCGCCAACATTTTTTTTTTCTTTTCAGGAACAAGGAAATGGGAATTCTTATCAAGTGATTTTTCTGTGGTATATTTCACGAATTGAAAAAAAAAATCCTGCTCATGTTCCTGTTAAAGATTGAGGTGTTATTTCGCTCGGCTTGTCATTTGAGAGCGGAAAGTAAAGAGTTGCACTTTTAGCACCTCCGTGCAGGTTAAACAGAAATTATGTCGGCGTCTGTTGCAGGCAAAAGGAAGCTGCTGCACAAAGTAATTTAACAGCTAATGTGTCATTAACCCTTTGAAGCCTGAGTCGACATCGGGCTTTCTTGTGCTGCATTCAGACGCTTTTCACAAGTATTTCAACCTTTAAAACCGGAACAAATGTTTAATTCTCTGCAGGAATATGGGGGGAAGGTCTGTGAACAAATTGCAAGGACCTGGTAAAAGGTACAAAAAAATGAAATAATTTTTTTTTTGAAAATAAAAAAATTATTTAAAAAAAATAATTGCATATAAAAAAATGTTTTTCTAAGGAGAAAGAGGAACAAATATTAGAAAATTATCAAAAAAATGTCCAGAAGCTATATTTATGATTATAATTATCGTGTATTAAAAATGTTACATAATATGTCTTTTTTTCAGGTCATTTCCTTGTTCTGATTTTTTCTGTCCATGTCTATTTATATTTCCTTCTCAAGAGGCATGAAGTGGAAATACTTAAGAAACAGACAGACAGACAGACGGATAGATAGATAATATACTAAAATAAAAATACTAAATACAAGAACCTCAGAACTGTAACCAAGACATAAGAAAAATGTACTTTTCCAAAAACCTGCTTTAATGTTCAATTCAAAATGTGCTTTTCAAAATCAACCTTGAAAAAATATTATATATTAATATGATTTTCTACTTTGATTGAGTTAACATCTTTTAGCCAACATCAGTCCTTATCATAAATATCAAATATTCATTAATTTTCAGAATAAAACCCTTTAAATGCCAGGTTTTTGTCATGATGCCAGTTTTAGATGGGAGGAAAAAACACACAAAAAAGAATTATTTTCAATATAATACATGCTAAGTAGATTTTGTTTTTGTTTTGTTTTGTTTAATAATGTGGGTGTGGGATATGTCAATGATTAGCAGCAACATCACCATATGCAAAATATGGTTAAAAAATGATATAATCAGGTGGAAAATAGTCAAAATGAGTCAAAAGCCCAGAATAACACACAGAAATAATACAAGTCATGTTTTTCTGCTTTGATGGCTGTGGGATCAAAAATGTCAGTTTGAATGGGTTTCAATGGAGCATTTTTTGACCTGAACAGTCTGAATGTAACTATTTAGTTTCCACAGTGTATTTTAGACTTATTGTAGGAGCTGAGCTGCAAATTCACTGATTACACTCAAATACACAATCTGGACTACATTTAGGACACATGCATCAACACACACACACAATTATCAAAAAATGAAGAATGAAAAACGCGTAAAATGCGCCAAACAGTCCCTGAGGATTAAAAAAAAATGTCGCATCACCATGGAAACGAAGCGGGCCCCTAACACCGGATGTACTTCTGATGCCGCCAGTTCAACTTCCGAGTGAAAATTTTGTGCATGAAGTAAAGTCTGCCGGCTGCAGATTCATTTTGGACGAACTTTTGGGCCAAAAATAACGCAGTAAAATGTCCCGAGGCTCCAGCGCAGGCTTTGATCGACACATCACCATCTTCTCCCCCGAGGGAAGGCTCTACCAAGTCGGTCAGTATCGGATCTGTTCGGCTAAAACCGGCTCACAGCAGGCTAGCATGCATGCTAGCTAGCTAAATGCTCTGTCATGGTTCGTTTAGCTTCGCTTTTAGCTGAAAAATAACACCCCGCCAAAGCGAAAGTAGTAAAATATAAAACCATTAAAGTCTTATTTGTGGTTTGAAAGTTGTTATTTTATATCTATTTTGCTTCTGTTTAACACAAAGCGCGAGACACAAAAGCTAGCCGGCTAGCATGCTAGTTAGCATGTTTAGCTTTGCAGCAAAGTGAGCTGATTCATGCTCAAAGTGTCAACTTGTCTTTGAGTCAAATGTGACGCCTTTTAAATACAGTTTAATTTTTGTTTTTATTAAAACAGAGTTTATCAGGCTTTGTTACAGGTATTTTCCTGTATTATTTGTCCTCTTCACTAAGCGTAGGATGGATTTAAAGGGATAATACACTCAAAACAAAAACACAAATGTTTCTACAGTGTGCAGTTTAGTTAGGGACTGTTCTGTATTTATCAGAGGAGGGGGTGGTTGGGGTATGACTTTATTTTTGTTTTTTAACATCAATTTTTTGTGCGTTGTTTGGATGCTTTTAACAAGCATTTAAACCTCTGAAACCTCAGAAAGTTGGTTTAATACCTTATGAGTGAAAGGCAGTGTGCAACAAATGTACTGCATATTGCAAAAAAATGTGTTAAAGCTGACAAGAAAAGGCCCTGTTCTACCTTTCCTTATTGATGCTTTTTTTCAGGCAGTTTTCATGTAACTTGTAGCTGATTTCTTGCAACTTTTTTGGTAATTTCTTGTGAAGTTACTCGTAACCCTCCTCCAATGCTTTTTAAAGATATTAAACCAATTTGGTTAATTATTTTTACCAACCCCAAGGTTAAAAATATTTCTCGTTGAGCCTCCCTGAGTGACCCTCCCTTCACCAAAAAAGTATTACATTTTTAAAACGGACCCTCTGGTTTACTCTTGTAGTGCTTGCTGATTTGTTTGTGCAGACTCTTCATTTTTGGCCAAATCTTAAGTGAGACATAGATCAGAGTGATTTTGATGAAATATCAGTATAAAAGCTCCTGTTTGATTATGTTTGTGTTCCTGACAGAAGTGTTTGATGCACGTTATTTGTCCAAGATCCATCAGAAACAGAAAAATCCAAAGATAATTTCTCTTTTTACTGTCTCTGGCTGTTATAAATGGTGTAATTTAGGCAATTTTTAAAAATTGTCACTTTGTGTTAAAAACGACAAACAAAACGCAGCTATATGTATTTGTTTGCCCCTCCCCTTAACCAAGTGGCCTGAGGAAAATGCGTTACCCTCCCTCCACCATTAATTAGCTGTTAGATTTGAACATCTGAACTTTGACGTTTGAACGTTAAGTCAAAGATGATTAAATCTTGGAGTGGGAAAAAAAAAAAACTCGATTTCTCACTCTTGTTGTGTTTGGATGTTGTGCTTGTTTTTGTTCTCTTCCCTATCATTCAGTGCTATTGTCAAATAAAAATGTCCACTTTTGAAGACGCCCTCTTGTCTTGTTTTTTTGCAGAATATGCTTTCAAGGCCATAAACCAAGGTGGACTCACATCAGTAGCAGTCAGGGGGAAGGACTGCGCAGTTGTTGTAACACAGAAAAAAGTACCGGTGAGTTTTTTTGGGGTTTTTTCCCCCCTTTTTTTCTAAGTTACTTTCAATATAAACTTTTAGCAGCAAAAATTATTCAAAGAAATATTTACAGATGCATGTCAAACTTTCAGAGCACACTGTTTTGCCTTAAACTGTTCACTTGGTTGAACCAGCAGTCAGGATTGTTTCTTTCAGTTTGTAGTGTATTTTATATTATTTGCTCTGAAAAAAGCAAGAATTTAAATAAGTGAATGTTTATAAAAAATACTTCCATTTATTAAATTGCTTTGTATTGGCAGGAGACATAATTGCATTTAAACTTTCATAATTATTTTACGTGCCTCCTGTCTCATGATATTTTTATGCATTTTAGTGTTTTCACGTTTGATCACACAAATGCCCGCAGCACTTTTGAAACAAAGTACTTCTTTTGAATGAAGTAATGACATTAATCACAATAATTTTCTATGAAATGCTTTCTTTTTTGAAACAGGACAAGCTTCTTGATGCCTCCACAGTGACCCACCTTTTCAGAATAACAGATAATATTGGATGCGTAATGTCTGGGATGACAGGTAAGACAACGATTAATCACAGTGCGGCGTACAGTCAGTGCCATCTGAGATTAATCATGAGGATGTATTGTTTTCAGATATTTGAAAACAGGGAGATTATCTTTGTTTGTGGTGAATATAAAGAACATCATTTGCAAAAACTGGGTTGAAAATAAGATTTTCGAGGTAAAAAAAAAACACATTTTAGCACAAACACTCTGCAGATAATCTGTTTTATTTTGTTTTGTTCTTTTGTTTGTTTCTACGTGGTGTTCATATTTACCAGCATCGTGTGCATCTTCTGTCATTTTTCTCTTCATCTTTTCCTCTTCATTTTATGTTCCTTGAAGCATTTTAGAGTGGATTGCAAAAGTGCTGTGGTCAGCATTTTCTTGCAGCAGTAACTGAAGTAGGTTTTTAGCTCATGGAAACAAAAAATAATCAGTGTGAAAACTTGTTAGAAGCCAAATACCCTTTTTAAAAAAAGGCCCAGCAGTATTTCAGCTAAAATTGAAAGTGGCGAGTCTTGACGGATCATTTGACGTCTCCGTTCTCCTTCGTTGCAGCACTTACTGTCACTGACGGTTCCTCTTTCCAAACAACCGCTGTTTGTGTCATGAAAACAAAAAACTCTGTGGATTTCACTTCAAACATGATGTGACACTTAAATGGAAACTTTGAACTAAAGGTGTTGACTCAGTCAGAAAGTTTGATGATTTCAGACTTAAACATAAACAACAAAAACTTGCAACTCAACTTTGACTTTGAGGGGTTGAAGTTTTTCAGTCTGGAGTCTGTTTCCATGTTTCTGTGTTCAAGAGCGTGAGAGCGCTGCATCCTGCAGCAGCAAAACAGGCTGCAGTGTCATGTTTTATGTGCACCGTCAATATATGTTCTCTAAAAGTGCCTCACTTTGCCACTGAGAGCCTCAGATGTTACTCAGGTGTCAGACAATATTCTGGAAAGGATCCCTGCAGAGGTAAACCTTTCTGTAAAGAGTGAGAGTATTGCTTGTTTCAGCAGTCGATTATGGTGACATTTAGTACATGCGGGCAGATTTATATTTCTGAAAAATCAGATTCAGTGCACCGTGATGCACCGTGAATGGTCTCTGTTTCAGGTTTCCGCACACAGCTTTGCTGTCTGCATGAGGAAGTTGGTTTGCCTCCTTTTTACAATTGTAGAACATTGGTACATTTTTCTTTGTAAGTCCATTTTACATGATCTGCCTCCATATTTATGTTCTCTGCTGACTCATAAAACTGTCGGCAGCAGCAAACTTTGGTCACATGGATAATTTCTCTGTCGTTCCTCGAACATGTTTTTACGGAAGTGCTTTTTAAAGTTTCTGCTCCGTCTTCTTGGGTTCAGCTACAGAGTCACCTTAAACTAGACTTTATTATATATGGGTGATTTTCAAAAACAGGATTACAGACTTTTTGACTACTGAACACACGTCTGGCTATTTTCAGATGTCATGAATTTTCTGATTGTTTTCAGTCTTTTTTTTTTTTAATCTTCATGCTCTTTTTGTTCTTTTATGTGAAATTCTTCATGCTGCTGTCTTAAAAGAGATTTGAAATCTCAGTGGGATATAAGTTAAATATAGATGTAATAAAACCAGAAACAGCCCAGAAATCACAATCACCAATCCCACCAGACTCCATTAAAAAAAAGTGGTTATTAACTTGTTCAGGACCTGAAACTCAAAGGTACGAGCTGATGTCTTCCAGCTGACAGCAGGTCCCAAGTCCAGCGAGCTCGCTACGAGGCGGCCAACTGGCAGTACAAGTACGGTTATGAGATCCCGGTGGACATGCTGTGTAAGAGAATCGCTGATATCTCACAAGTCTACACGCAGAACGCTGAGATGCGACCACTGGGCTGCTGTGAGTATATTTCATCATTCACAGTGACAGTGAAGTTGTTTCTTTGGCATCAGACTAAACAGCGAAGCCAGATGCCACCTGACCGTCCGCTCTGATGCCTGCAGGTATGATTGTGATCGGCATCGACGAGGAGCACGGCGCCCAGGTGTACAAATGCGACCCAGCGGGCTATTACTGTGGCTTCAAGGCGACCGCAGCCGGCGTGAAGCAGACAGAAGCCACCAGCTTCCTGGAGAAGAAAGTGAAAAAGAAACTGGACTGGACCTTTGAACAAACTATCGAGGTACAAAAAGAACTGATGTAACGACACGCTGATAGGAACATGAATGTGAAGGTCACAGGTGGTTTCCAGCTGACTGCTGGTTTTATAACCATGATTTTAATGGCAGGTTAATTAGATTAGATAGACTTTACAGTCTGCATGTAGTGCATACAAAAAGGCAATAAAAACACAAGGTAAAACTACAAACTGTCAACTCATACAAGATCTGAGAATGCCAAGGAGAACAAATGAGTTTTTAAAAGAGATTTAAAAACCGGCAATAATAATGATGATAATAATGACAATGCCAAACTAACGCCAGACAAAATTTGAAGTAGAATCAAACAAGAGAGAAACAATTACAACAGAGAAGTAACAACAACAGCCCAAACTAGTAAAGAGTAAATATAACTAAAATAATATCATCAGTAAAGACAGAAATAATGGTAATAGAATAGAACTAAAAACGATGGAGACAGAATAAAAAAATAAATTAAAAGACAAACTAAAATAAATGAATTAAGATGGATATGATGGCAACATCATTGACACAGTCTTGTGTTTTTATTCCTTCAGACGGCGATCTCTTGTCTGTCAACTGTTCTCTCCATTGATTTCAAGCCCTCTGAGCTGGAGGTGGGCGTCGTCACGACACAAGACCCTAAGTTCAGGTAAGATAACAGCAGCGAGTGAAGGAGGTTTGGTAAATATCACTTTTGTTGGAGTTATCACCTGTGAAATAAGAGTTGAAAAAATAGAAAACAAATAGTCTTACTTTTGGTTTTTAAAGTGAAAGCTGTTTCACTTAAATCATTTTTCAGTCCTTCCAGAAATTTAAGATGTTGCAATAATAACAATTAATGCAAAATTCTCTGAACTCCCGCAAGTTCTGTGCAATCCTGCAATTTTATTTGCAGTATTATGTTAACGCAGGCTTGAGCAGCATGCTGTCAAACGTGTTGACTACCAGCAGACTGAGGACACAAGGAAATAATCTCGTGTTAATGTGAAACAGAAGCAGAATTTATGTTTACGTAATAAGTTTTATCATGTAGCTCTGAACTTTGATAGATGGCAAGCCAACAACACACCCAGCCGGCAGGCATTATTTCCTGTTAGGGCGTTACGTTAGTTTTGTGGTGCGTTCATTATAAAACAAAGCATCTAGCAGAGTGACCTTGTGTCCTTGTTTTTGGCTCAGGAGGATTTCTGATTTCAGGACATCAAACTCTGAGTCTGTCCTACTATAAAATTAAAGAAACTCTCCGTCCATCTTTCGTCTCTTATCTTTCTGCATCCATTTTTCTCCTCGATGAGTCGCCCAATCAATCTGAAACAAACTCATGGGCATTGATAATTGCCACGGTTAGAGACTGACCTTTGTCTCACCCCTCGACTCCACCAGCAGCATGTCAAGATCATAACGTCTGCGGCTCTGTTTTGCTCCGTCCTCCATGCAGCTCTATATCCCACCGGGAGTGTCTGTGAAGCATTTCAGAAGTGGAGATTGAGAGATTGTGGTTATTTTATTATTTTCTCTCTACCATGGCACTTTGTTGCTCTGCAGTCTGCCGTCCAGCCAGGAGCAAAGTACATCAAAGAATTTTGGTTGTTTTCCAGTCAAAAAAACATGCTAATTTTGATAATTATACAGATCAGTACAAATAAATCCAGTTAAACATGGAAAAGATAGATTTGTGGCTGCGATTTAGTTAAAAAAATTGACGGAGAAGCAGCAGATGCAATCGATGTAACGTTTTAGTCGACTCGCCGCGTATTCCACGTGGAGCAGAGCGGCAGGCCGCTTCTGTGACGCAGCTGAGATGTTCAGAGGCGCACCCGGTGGAATAACGAGCACTGACTAGAACGTCCTTGATCAGCTCTGGAGGCTGTGCAATGGCCTTAACATGCCGCTGGTGGACCTGGTGGAATTTAGGGGTCATTCAACCACTGTCCGTGCCTGTTTTGTATAAAAGATCTTCATGAATAAGGCTAAATTGCTGCTTCTTCTGCCCGTGGAGTCAGTGAGTGAAAACACGGACTGCCGTTGCTACACACACTGTGGTAGAAGGTGGAATTGGAATTGGTGGAATTTTTGTTTATTTGCATTTTTGTCAGTCTGCACCAACATATGAGTCTGTGGTGCACAGTGTTGTGGGGTTCACATACCCTAAAATCTGCATGTAGTTGCGGTGCACATATCCCGGGTATGGACTAGTGTCACTGTATTTGACGTTCGATAAATAACCACTGATGTGTGTATATATTAAGCCACTGAATATTGGGCCACTTGTTGATGTCATGTGCGCATCACAAACATCATCCAGATCTGAAAGTTGGTCATCATGAGTCAGTCCGTTTGTTTAGGTGGTTCACGTCTTTGCATAGGCTGACAAACTATTGCACTTCACAACACTTCCCGTTGCCATTCTGCGTGCGCGAGCTTACATAAGTCATCATTGTTTACAAACTCTTAACCCTTTGAAACCTGAACAAAGTGATTTTATTTCCCCCTAAAATGTGGGGAAAAGGCATCAAGCAAATTAACAACACATGGCTTAAAAAATAACAAGAAATTTACAAAAAGTTAAAAGGAAATTACCGAAAAATAAGTGAAGAAAAAAAAAAGAAAACTAATGCAAATCAAAAAATGACCCGGTAAAAATCCTGAAAATTAAAAAAAATGTTTACAGTTTTTTAATTATGATTTTAATTTTTTTTAAAAATTATGTTTACTTTTTTTTAATTATAATAATTATACATATAGTTTTATGGGCATGTTTAATTTTCCCTTACTTTTTACAACTGAATTTTAATGGAATTTTCTTTTCACCTTTAACTAATTTCTTGCAATTTGTGTGACCTTTTTTGTGAAGTAGCTCATTGCCGTTTGCTTTGTGTTTTTAAAAGAAATCAAACAAACAAAGGGTTTTAAAGGGTTAAAAGGTCCATAGGGCCAGGCTAAAGTAGTCATCTTACCTAATGACACTGAGGTTATTTTTGGCTCCAAAATTAGAGTAAATGTTTCAACTAATGATTATTATCATAATAATTACTCTGTAAAATGTCATAAAACAGCAAAAATACCTGTTGTAATTCATACAGCATAAGATTTGCTGAAATTGCTTCTGTTGTTTATGGCAAAGAAAAGCATGAAATACTTAATTTGAGAATCTGGAACCGGCTCGTTTTGCTTGGAAAATAACCTAAAATATCTCTAATAATTCTGTCATGGATTCATCATTGAATGTCTGCAGCTCTAATTGAGTAAAAACAGATTTATTGGACATCAGAATCATCGTCCTCCTCCCTGTGTCCTCTCTGCAGGATTCTGACAGAGAGCGAAGTGGACGTCCACCTGGTGTCCCTGGCAGAGCGGGACTGAGCGAGCAGAGACGCGTCACCCGTTGGAATTAGTTAGAGCATGATGGGATTTGCAGTTCCCAGAAGGAGGCTGGTGTTATCTTTGTTTGCTGTACATTTACCCCACTGTTTCATTCAACAATTAAAAAAAAGGTTTTTCGAGTAAAATAACCAGCGTTTTTACACCCGTCTCTTCTTTGTGGTGAAGATTTGTGCATGTTCATACATTTACAGTTTATAGATGTGCATGTAAGATGGGAAAGGAAAGGAGAGACAAGTTACAGAGATGTGCATGTATCTCTGTAACTTCTGTTCGTGTAAACAGAAGCTTCGTGTGTGAGTCGAGTTTAGCAGCATTTATGGAAACATGAGCGTGTGCAGAGCTCTGCCTCTGAGCTTCCTGTTGTGGCTCTGAGTGCACTAAATCACATGACAAGCCGAGCTGCTGCTGCGGCGGCAGAGAGGTGATTTTACTACTCGCTGATGTCGACCTAATTTGACCTCATTTTCTCAGCGTTTTGAGCTTTTTACGCACATGTTGCATGTCAGAAATAGACTGCTTCAGCTCACCGGATACGTCCTACAAATAGTTTCTCTTTGCAGAGGAGAAATTTGTTCCCCTCGATACATATGATGCATCTGCTGTGTGTCGGGGGTGGGGGGTGAGAGTTATGGTCTCAGTCATGTCCAGCCAAGCATTTTCAAAGCTTTGTCATCAACATTTGATCAGAAACCATCAGTCATTCTCAGTGAGACCATTTCCCAGCACTCTGGTGCCCCTAAACTCTCTATTCAGGTTGTAACCAGTTTCGAGGTATACCATGATATGAAAACTGATGGTTATCATACCATCTATGTTCACTTATCTGTAGTGAATCTTACCCTTATTGTAGCTTTTTTTTTTAAAAAAAAAAGGCTTTTTGCAAATGCATATATTTTTTTAAAAAGTGGTTGCAATTGCATTATATTATTTATTTTTCGATAATTTTGGCCATGTTCATGCATATGGCACACATTTTAGCAAGGTTGTTGGAATTTCCAGCTCAGTTCCTACAATAAGTCTAAAATATACTGTGGAAAAAAAATATGACATTCATACATTTAAACCTGTTTAAACCAAAACAGAGAAGAGAAAAAATCCAAAAAACTCAAACTTATTTTAAAAAAAATAAGAAAAATCATCAAAACTCTCAAAATTATGGAAAAGACCAAAAAAATAAAAATCTTTTGAAAACCAAAAGAATATTAATAAAAATAAAAAAAAAGGGAAAACAAAAAAAAAAACATAAAATAAATGAATAGAAAAAGACCAGTGTTTAATAGGGGGTAATTAATTTTCTGTGAATTGACTTCTTTAAATTGGTAATTTAATTAACAAAACATCATATTTTATAAACTCCAGTTTTTTTTTTAAAGCAAAAATCTTAATCTCTAAAGTTATTAAAGCGTTCAGATAAGTGTAGTAAAATCAAAAGTTAAATGAAAATACTCAAAGTATGTCAAATTTATACTTAAGTACAGTAAGTTGAGTAAATGTACTTGGTGGTATTGCACCTGTGTAGTCAGATTTTGACCCTGCAGGATCGTCAGTCTGCAGAATCGCGTAGTGTGACTAAAATCTCAGACTGTCTTCAGATGACAGAGGGTGTCAGACTTTGGTCTTTTAAGTCTTGTTGTGTTGGTAACAGCTTCGTCCTTGGAAAACCCCGACAGGTTAATGTTTACAGCCGTGACGACAATTACAGGCTTTACTCTGCTATTAAACCTCATCAGGAACTTTCGGGCTCCAGGTTTTCTTCATACTGGGAATTGGAGCAGAAAAACTCCCCGAGCAGCTGACAGGGAAATCTCGTACTTCCCAGACTCCTCCAGAGTTTCCTGCTCACTGTGACACAGCAGGCGGTCTAATCTGTCTCTGACTCCTTTCCCATCTTACTAAAAAACATATTTCCTCCTGAGAAAACTTCCTCGGTATTTCTGCTTCCAGAGCAGGGTGGAATATTTTAAGTACATTTTGTTCCCCTCATGCCGCCCGGGGACTTTCAACGCGGTGACTCAGAGACCTGGTGACCTCGCCCCAACGAGGAAATCCCAGACTGTTCCAAGTGTGATCATTTTGGTCTCTTTCACAAGTCTGGCCGATGACTCGTCACTCGCTGGTTTTTACGATGTGGAAAAGAAACTGGCAGCACTCACAGAACTTTATATTCATAAACTTCTTTTTATTCTCAACATTTTGTTAATAGTGTTTAAATTCACACAGTTTATGTACAGGTACAAAAATAATATCTCTGTATTTACAATATCTTACACGTCTCTGTCTCGTATATACACATTCATATCTATATTTGTACAGTATATAGAAGGACTATATATGTGGAGGTCGTGGTCTTGCTGTTCTGTGGTACGTTGGTGCAGATCTCTCTGTGATCTGGACCAGGTTCAACCAGACCGTACGCCGTCTTCATGTTTTTTCGATCCCGGGGGCCAGCACCTGTGGACCTGGACCTGATGTGTCCCTGGTTTTCGGGGTTGGGGGGCCGTGGCTGAGCGGCCCAGTAGCAGCTTTCTTTCACCGGCGGACGGGATGCTTCTGTTTACTTCCCGAACTTTATGTCATCGTACAGCTGCAGGACGGAAAATAAAACACGTTAGGAAGCCGAACTTTAAAGGTTATTTCGGATATTCAAGTGATATTGACTGATTCCGAAACTTACTTCGTCTCCCGATGAGTCCAGATCCTCCATATCGCTCTCGTCTGATTCGCTGTCGGGCAGCTCTCTCAGCTCCTGCGCCGTTCTGTCGTACAGCTGGCAGCGGATCTCTTCGTTGTGGCGCCCGTAGGTGAGGTGGTACGGCGTGAAGCCGCCGTAGTTCAAGCAGTTCACGTCTGCACCGAGTTCAAGGAGGCGACGCACCAATGTTGGGTTCTGGAGGTCGACGGCGAGGTGGAGCGACGTCCGTCCACTGCATTGCTCCTGTGGGCAACAAAATGACCTCGATTAGGTTCCTGTAAACTTTTCAAAAGAGATTTTTGTGAAATTTGGTGGAGTTTTGAGGTAACGACACATACCTGTGCGTTGATGTCTGCACCGAGCCGAATGAGGCTTTCAACCAACGAAATGTAGCCGTTAATGGACGCCAAGTGGAGACAGTTGTGTCCTGCAAGGAAGGAAAGTTGAGTTAAATTCAAGAACTTAAGTGAAATTTCAAGTAAAGTTTGATGTTTTGGGGTGTTTCTTTAAAGAACTCACCACTGTAGTTGGGGAAGGACACCATGGAGGTGATGTGCTGCTGGCAGATCTGCGTGATGACGCCGAAGCAGGCGAGAGAGCCTCGTTTGCAGGCAATGTGGAGCGCCGTGTTCCCGCTGTCGTCAGCCAGACGTGGGTCACTGCCGGCCTTCAGGAGCCGCTCCACTAACTGCGGCTGCTCTGTGATTACTGCGAGGTGGAGGGCGGTCTGCGGAGGACACGGGAGATATGATTAATATTTTGATATTAAAGGCAAAAATGTGTGAGATTAAAAAGTTTGTATCAGCTGAAGTTTTTGGATTTGGTGGTTACCTGTCTCTGGTGGTTCTGCACGTTGAGGAAGGGGTGATTGTGAGACAGTTTGATCATCTGGAGGGCATGTTCTGTGGCTTCATGAATGATGGCCAAGTGCAGAAGCCTGTGTGGAGAAAAAAAAGAGAAAGAGGTTAGTTAAAATAGTGCTTTTAAAAAAACTTACGCATGGAGGAAGTGGTTCCAGCCAAATAAGAGAGAACAAAGACTGAGCAGTGGAGCGTTTCGCAAGAATGGAGTTTTGTCGGGTTATTTCCACCAGTTGTGGCTTGACACATCTGATGCTTTATCAGTTCCTGGCATCGGGCCAGGGACTTTCCTGAACGCGCACAGCGGACTTTAGCACCGCCCAGACTGCGCTCTCAGCCAAAGTACACACACACACACACACTGAGTGCGCGCTTTGCACGCACACACTTTAAAGGCCTCTTGTTTTGTGCAACTTTTCGACATTTTTCATGCGTAATTTTGCAGCTTTTTACATCTTTCCAATGCATTTAATTCAAAGTTTACATGCGCAAAGTACGATTTACGCACGATTTCGAAATGTGCAAATGCGCACTTGCATGATTAAAAATTAAATAATTTTAAAAAATAACTTACGTGTCACCGTCCTCCGTCACTGCAGATGTCCAGGGCTCGTATTCCTGTGTGAGCTCCTCACTTCTGTTCAAATTCAGGTCCTCGATCTCGCTCGCCAGCTCGTCCTCCCGCAGGGAGTCCAGGCCACTGTCTAAACGCTCCTCCTGAAACGGCAACAGCTTCCCGTGTTTGGGCTCCATGTTGTCGAAGTTGTAATCCATTTGGTTGTGGTTAGACACTCTGTGCACGTCCATGTTCGCAGTTAGAAGACGCAGGAGTAGCTCCGTGTCTCTCTAAAGGTCAGGGGCAGAGTAATGCAGCAGGAGGGAGGCGCGAGGCTTTATGTGCGCTCGGCGGGCGGAGCCTCGGTGGGGATTTCCAATTGACTTATCTTAGAAAAAGCAAAGGGAAATCACACGGAGCCTGTGCTTTTGTGAAAAAAATCCCCCCCAGACACACTCAGAATGAAAACTTGTAGTTTCCTATTAGACACCTATTTTCACCTGTGATGTAGGTTAGGGGACAGGACAGTATTTGTGTCAATGAATGAGACAGGATGGGCATGAATGAGAGGGAGACAGCCCCTAACCCGCTCTGCAAGAATTCCCTTCTGCAGCGGGGAAATTATTTCTAACCAGAGAAGCAAATGTTCTTTTTTTTTAGATATTTCCATTTCCATTGATTTACTTTTGACCTAAGTGGCCAAAATTAAATGTGCTTTAAAAAGTTTCCAACAAGAGGTTAAGTTTAAAATGCACACTGATAATAGTCCACACCTACACTAATAACCACACTGTTATCATTAAACTGCTCTGAGTCATGTGGTGTCATAACCATAAAATAACCCAGATACAACTAAGTTTACATGCAAAGTGCATTTTTTCTTTATCTTAACAAATCAGTTTATAAAAAGTTTAAAATAAGTTTCTTACACAAATCAGTAATTATATATAAATAATATCTTAAAATATATAAACAAAAAATGCACAAATTGGTAATCATAATAGATATAAAAATATTTTAAGACATACATAAAAAATTGGTACTTTTAAAATACATAAATATAAACATTAATATATATATATACGTATATGATAAAATATATAAATATTTTAAAATATATAAATAAAAAATGCACAAGTCAGAAATTCATATATATATATATATATATATATATAAATGCTATACTATGATTTACAATCCCAAAAAAGATGGCAAGCATCTGAATATTTTCATTATTGCGATCAGAGCTGCCAAGCATGCCCCATTGCCCTAAAGCTGATTATGCTCTAAAATAAGATATAAAAGTGGAATTTGCACGTGTCGATTAGTCGTAGATTCCCCCAAATAAAACACAAAGAAGACTTTTGTTTTGACCAAATTACAGACCATTTTTTAACCATAAATTGATGTAAAAATAAAAGCCACAAACTGGTGCCTAAAACTCAGCATTCACCTCACTGTTTTTGTCATGTTTTGCACCTTGCTGTCACTTTTCGTACAACAGTCCAGTTTTATACGTAGTTTTTATTTTCCATATACCTGCTGTGTTTTGTTAGTTTTTATATTGCATGCTTTGTATTTGCACTCCTCTAACTTTGTGTTGCAACAGCTGCACAGAAAATGTCCTCCAGATAAAAAAAAAAAAATTGTTTTACCACAGTGCAGAAAATATTGTGTTTTTATTGCTCAAATTTTCTAGTGGAGGACATCCAACAACCCTCTGTTTCATGTATGTCCCCCCGTAGTGTTGAAACAGAACAGCCTTGGTCTTTTGCATGGCTGATGTCGTGTAAAAACACCCAAAAATTACACTCAGCTCAGAGTGGGCTCAGTCAGAGGAAGGTGGCAGGATTTCCACACTTGTGTCAGTACACGGTTACATTACAGAGAGGATTTACGCAGCACACAGAGTGCAGAGGAAGAAATAAAAAGACTCTAAAATTTCCTGCTGGAGACTCCCCTTATGAAAGCACCATGTTCCACAATAGGATGTTGTGGACTTACCCGTCTAACGTTGCACAGACTCACACACCGCTGGAGGTGAAATCCTGCACAAATAATCCCAAAAAACACCAAATCATGCAGGAAATGATGACTTTTTATGACTTTTGGTTGGAATTTTGTACATTTTCCCTTTTTTGTGTGTTATAACTCTCCTTGTTATCTTTCTGTTATCTTTGCATTTGTCCCATAGTTCCTTGGGGCGAGTCACAAAGAGGAAATTCCTTTCTGTTTCATAACAGGGTGGTAAAGTGCGTGACAGAGCTACCTGTGTGTGCTCTCCTGACATTTTAGATAAAGTTCTCAGTCTCACCTCTGTTTACATTGTGAAAGGCCTGGTGAAAACATAGCAACGGTATCCAGGAGCGTTCTCGCCTCTGTGGGGCGATACTGGGCTGTGAGGTCATGTGACGTCATCTGTGTCTCTGTCTGAGTGTGCGTGAGTGCGTCACGTCAAAAAAAAAAAAAAAAAGACACGCCGTCTCCTGTTAGATTCCACACATTCTTTATTCTCCGCCAAGTTTCACGATGAGCCGTCTTGGGACAAACTGTTCTTGCAGCTCTGTGTGTTTTTTATCTGTTGCCAAGATTGCACGTTCATGTGTGTGTGTGTGTGTGTGTGTGTGTGTGTGTGTATATATGGTCAGATATTTACCCCACATGGGAAATACTGGGACTTCCACTTCACACCCTTGAGCGCTTTTTTCCTTTTTTTGCTCTTGTCTGCACTTGCCTTGTGTTTACAAATGGTTGCTATGGAGACCAACCGCTGAAAAGTTCAGTGTCAAGTGCGGCACATTGCCCTCTGTCTGTGTGCGTGAAGAAAAGCACCACTTATCTGAGTCAGTGTGGCGCCTCAGGGGTCATCACGCCCTGCTGCTGAAGAGCTGAGCTCACCAAACTTTCCCCCTTTTTTTTTTTTTTTTTTTTTTTTACTGACCTGCTGACCTTAATTCACCCTGCATCCTTCAACAATAATAATAATAATGATAATAATAATAATTTTAAAAACATTGCAAAATATTTTATACAGCAGATGAAGTAATAAAAATATTTTTTAAGGGAATGTCGCGGTTAAAAACATCAATTTTTATTGAATTTAATACATTAATATACACATGAACAAGTTAAAAAAGATGTAAATGCATTACTCCTAACCGCAGCTGAATAATTAACAAATGAATAATTACACAAAATATAATAATATTTTATGAAGTAGATTAAGTTACAATAATATAATAAGGAAATCCTTATTTTCCTTCTTTTTAATGACTTTAATACATTAACATACACATGAAAAACTCAACAAAAATGTGTTTGCATTACCCCTAACCCTAGCTAAATAATTAACAAATAAAAATGATAAAAATATAGGAACAATAATAATAAATAATAAAACCCATTACCAAATATCATATATCAAATTTTAAAAAGAATATTGCTAAATATTTTATGAAGCAGATTAAGTCCAAATATTTTTAAGGAAATCTCACTGGTCGAAACCTTTTTTCTTTCTTTTTTGCAGACATTAATATATACATTAACAATTTAAGTAAATTATGTGTGCGTTACCCCTAACTCTAGCAGAAGAAATACATTAATAATTTGGTAATAACAAATATAATATTAATATTTTAAAATGAAATAAATATATGGATAAATAATGGCAATAATAAAATACACCAATTCAAAATTCAAAATTTCCTTCAGAAACCTCCTATAATTGTCCAAGCCTTTATTCCCATAGAGTCTTTGAGAGTAATGTTTAGAAGATGTTAGTGAAGCGTAGCTAAATTTGACAATTGCCTGATGAAAGATTTCAAATGAAGGTTTTCTTCTTCTTTTCTTTTTTTTAATGGATGACGGAGCTAAAATTCTCCTGATGATGAAGTCGGGGAAGGGAGGAGGGAAAAGTCAAATTAAACACTAATAGTGAAATTACATCACGGCTAATATATGAAACTGAAACACTTGTCATTTCTGGAAACCATCAACTATTTATACTTAATGGAATAGTTTGACATTTTTGGACGTATTAGCTTTCCTTTAGAGAGCGAGACGAGAAAAATGATAACGCTGTTTTTACAATAATTACGGAGTTCGAGCCGTGAGATGGTTATCTTATCTTAGCATGAAAACAGAAGGCAGGAGAAACAGCTGGTGATTATTAAAAATGGAATAAATTATTAAATAAAATTATTTTGGAATTATTGTGGCAATTAGCCATAAAAGGAAGCTTTCTATTCATATTCGACTGCACACTTAAAATGACTGTTAACCCTTTGGAACCTGGATTAACTTCCCCTTTCTTGAAATCGATGATTTGTTTCTTTTTGAAAATATGCAGGAAAAAAAGGCAGCATGTCAAGATGCGTTCTGCAAATTGCAAAAAAAAAAAAAAAGGAGGATTTTGGGGGATTTTTTAACAAATAAAAAACTAAGGAAAAAAAAAACATATATTGAAAATTATCACTATTATATATATAAAATTAAAAAAGATTTTTATTGGTTTATCTTCTTGTGTTTTTCTTAATTTTTTGTTATTTTTTTATGTGTGTACACACACACACACACACACACACACACACACACACACATATATATATATATATAAGCTCATTCCTAATTTTTGGGCCATGTTGTGTTAAGTTGCCTGTCACCTTCTACCCATGTTTTTGAAAGAAAATAGACCCATTTTCTCAGATTTCAAAGGGTTAAATCTTCCCGAGTCCCATTATATTTGTCCAAGCCTGTTTCTTTTTTTTTTTAAAGGGTCATGCTGTTTGTGACACAATCAGATGATATAATTTTTCTTTTCTGGCGGTTCGTGCGTGCTCGACGCTCTGCTCCTGGCTCAGCTGACTATAAATAGCGTCTGGTATGTGCTGCTGTCATTCATGTCTCCCTCTCTGCTGTTGGAGCAGGAAGCCGTCACTCACTGTTACAGTAATCACTCACGGGGAGTCCGCCTCCGGCAGTCCGGTTCTTGTGTGGGCTCAGTGACACAGCAGAGTTTACTCTAACTACGCCCACCGCATGTTCTCACAATGTGCGGCTCGATGACAAAAAGAGTATTTTAGTATGAAGACTTCACGCACGACAGTTTTTCATGGTCTGTGTTAAATAACGGGTCTAAGGTGTTTAAGGATGTGAGTCAGTCTGTCAGCGGGACTCCACCGCAGAACCAAACGTTCTCGTATCTCCTGTAATCACAGAACATCAGTCCTATTCTGTTTTTTATTATTTTAATGGAGTTGTGGAAAATCAAGTCTGACCTTTATTCTGGTGACCTAATCCCATGATCTCATCCACTCTTAGAAATAAGGTGCTAGCTAGAACCACGTCGGCTCTTTGGCTCGCTCCTGTCTACAGGGAACCCTTTTTGCTTCCCTATAGAACCTTTTATTGAGGTTCAAGCAGAGCACTTACAGAGGGATCTACCTACAGCAAAACATAAAGGCTAATACTTAGGACCATCTGTGAGAGGTTCCCATCCAGGGAGCTCGAAAAATAGTGATTGACTACATTACCCATAGTTCTCTCTTCTACCAATCATGGCTTTAGTTCTTGATGAACTCTTAGTCTTACAAAAAACCTTTTCTTTATAAAAAAAGGGTTCCTCAGAGGCAAATGGTTTTTGGTAGAACCTCATCCCTTCAGCATGAACCAGAACGCATTTTATTTTCCTAGAAACAAACAAACTGCAGGCCATTTACATGATGTTCCACACCTGGAACCTGCAGAACCTGCAGTTGTTCCCCCGCGGCCTCATGTGATGGTCTCGAGATTTTTGGGGAATAAACGGCGTTTCAGCATTTTTATTTTGCTTCTGAAAAAGAGACGCAGAGTGCAGACTGAAACTCTCAGTCGGAGGTCAGGTCCTCCCCTCTGCTGCCTCACTTTCACGCTGAATGTGCAAATGCTCATTTTTTCGGGGAAGCGTGGGCGTGTTTCGGAGAAGGGGTTATACCTTTATTTCCCTCGCAAGGCATTCCCACAGTGTTGATGTACCTACACAAACACACACACACACACACACACACAGGGGGATTAATTGTACATGATCCGATCTTTTGTCCCCCTGCCCTACAGCCACCAGGCATCTCTCACAGTCACAGAGTCACTGTCAGGTTAAATAGTGGTTTGTTAAGCCTTTAAAATCTAAGCAAATTGGTTTGATTTTTTTGTAAAAAAAAAACAAAAAAAAAAAACAAAAACAAAACAAAAATATGGGGAGCAGGTAACTTAACAGGACATGGCCCAAAAATTAGCAAAAAAAAATTGCAAGAATGCAAGAATATCACCTGAAAATAAAATCCTTCCTTCTTTTTTAAAGTTCAGTCTATTTCCAGTTGATGATTTTGGGTTGAACTGTCCCTTTAAAAAGGCACATTGAAGAATAAATAATGAACATAAATGCTTGCTCTCTATGACTGCTATTAAAAGGCCCGATGCTATATTTAAGATATTGCTCAATTCGAGTGACATTTTACTAAAATGAACATCTGTGTTGTCATTAAAAGCCAAAACAGGAAGCTGGAGTTTTAATTGTGACATAACAGACGCTGCTCGCAGCTCAGAGTGAGAATCTTTAATCAGTGACAGATTTTGCTCTTTCGATTTGCGGTTTTGTCTCGTAGCCTCAGTGTTTCCGTGGCGTGTCGCTCACTGCCAGTCAGATCCATTTTCACACACGGCTGTAAGTGTGTCAGGAAACTTTGTGCTCTGATTTTATATTTGGGGCAGAGCAGAAAGTCTGAGTCCTCTCTGTGGTTCATTTCATAAACTTTTTTTCTCTCTTAGAGCAGAGACTGCTGACACAAAGACGATCAATAAAGCTGCACACAGAGGAATGCAGCAGAAGACAAACACTGAACCACAGTTTATGTTCAGCCGGCGTGTTTTCTCCTCCAGTGTTATTATTTAAAGCTAAAAGTGTCTCTGCAGCCTGGAGGAAGCTCTGTTATTTGCATTTCTGGACTGCTTTGCATATGCACGCACACGAGATCGGCGATAACGATGCGTAATCGATGTCAATCTCTGACCTCAAACCATATTTGCGCACACAGACGCTTCTCCCGATATGATTTCAGTTTCAAAAATCCTTTAACCTTTTAAACAGTTTGCTTTTGTTGTGACTTCTGTTCAAAGAGTCTGTTTTCTAAGAATTGTCCGTCTTTCACAACAAACCCGATGTCAGATTATTGTCTGGAGAACACGCAGAGACACCAGTGAAGGCTTGTGTCCTACGGTTGAAAAAAGACAATCAGAGAAGACGTTGAAGCCTCTGATGCTTTTATCTTTGTCTCCTTTGAACTGCTGCACGCTGAAGAGTCACATCTCGAGCTTGTTCAGTTTGCAGCAGCGTAGATTTGAATCGGCGCCAACAGAAATGTTTGAAATCTCCAACGATCGAAAAATCCTCTTCTGCTCACAGCTTTAAAATCATATTCAAATTTAAATGATCATGTTTCAGCTTGTCGAAGCCCAGTTGCATTATGGGACTGCATGTGCACAGCCTCTGTGTGGCTCAGCGTTTCATCATCTTCAGGCTAACTGCACTGAAATTTGCATTTGATTTAAGCCGTTATTTTTCTGTTTCCACGAGGGGTGAGCAACTTTTCCACAGATGAAACTGCTCACAACAAAGTCTGTCCGTGTTGCCAGAGTGCAATAATTATCGCATCTGTGTGATGATTTTGCCCTCTGTACGATGTGCGATAAATAATTCCAAAATTGCCGCAACGTACGATAATTTCACCAATGAGACACTTACAATAAGCACTTTTAGTTTACGAGTCTTATTTGAACTTGTTTCCTGGCTCCTACATCTGTGTTTACGCGTCACATCTCACAGGATCTCCTCACAGCCAATCACGTTTGGTGTTGGCCGCGATGACATGAACACGATGAGTCATGTTTGTCGAGCACGCTGTCGTTTTGTTATCATAAACTCACGTCAGTCGTTTAGATACGTGTTTACTAATGTTAAAAATTTAACCTATTCGCTTTCTTGATTGTGACTTCTTGGCGTATGATGATTTTTCTAAAAATATGAGCCTCTGGTACGATAGTTTAACGTTTCCGATCTGCCAACGCTGAGGTCTGTGGATTATCTTCAGTAACCAGCTCATGTTTCCTGGAAACAGACATTTGCCTTTTGTTTTTCTTCTTTTTTTCTCTCAAGTTTTTCAAATTTGCACTTTGAGCACAACAAGCCAAAAGCCATTTGGAACAGAAGAGAAATACTTTATTAATCCTGTGAGGGAAATTTTCCTTACAGCAGCAAATAAGAGAGCAGCAACTGAATAAAATATTCATTAAAAAGGCAAAAAATTACAAATATATATATATATATATATATACATATATATATATATATATATATATACAAAGGAAGGCAGTTATAAATAGTGAATAAAACAGAATATAATAAAATAAAATAACATTAATAATAATAAAGATATGTATAGTATGTAAAGAGAACAAACAAACAAAAAAAATTAAAAAGCAATAAAAATGTGCAGAACTGAGAGAGCAGATGTGAGACAGAGACAATGATCTGGCGATAACATCCCAGTAACCGTGGCGATGGATGTCCCAAAACATTAGCAGGTTTATTTCTATTGCAGCCGCTCATTAAAGTCAAACTTATATCGCTTTAATTTCTTTGTCTGGTATCAGAGTGACGAAGATCTCGGTCTCTTCCTCCATCCCACACAGTCATGCTTTGCACAACGTCATGTGACTTTGTTGTACTTTTCTTCTTCTTTGGGTTTAATGGCGGATGGCATCCATAAAGTTGCATTACTGCCATTTGGTGTTGAACACAACACTCAGATTTTGGTTAGAGGGTGACCTGTCCCTTTAAACTGTTTTCATTGAGATAGATAGATAGATAGATAGATAGATAGATAGATAGAGATAGATAGATAGACAACAACAACACTTTCAGCTTTAAAGATCATGTTGAAACTGTGTGTTCTCGTCTACAGCAGAGACTTTACTTCTTGCGCAGACTCAGAGTGTATGGTGTGGACCAGAGGATTATGTTTTTATTTTATCAGGCTGTATTGGAAAGTGTGATCAGATATGGCATGTCAGCGTGGTTTGGAAATCTCACTGTACAGTTAAAAACTAAGCTGGCCCGTCTGGTTCACACAGCTATGAAGGTGATGGGGAGAAACGAGTACCAGTCCCTCCAGTCAACGTACGAGCAGTCTGTTCTTCAGCAGGCTCAGAGGACATTGACTGACCCATCACATATCCTGCACTTAGAATATGAGCTCTTGCCCTCTGGCAGACGATACAGAGTTCCCCACTGTAAACTTAACCGATTTAAAAATTCATTCGTTCCGACCTCCATTAAACTTTTAAATAGTGCTGTTTGAGGCTGCAGGGATTGTGCAATATTTCCATGGGTTTTTACCACAGGGTATGTGCAATATGTGTTATGTATTTGTATGTGCAATATCCTGTGACGTACAATGTTGACTATGTGCAATTCATTATGTTTGTTTTATCACACTGTGGAGGCATGTTGTGCGCAGCATACGAGTCCAAAACAAATTTCCCCATGGGGACAATAAAGTATATCGTACCGTATCGTATCGTATCGTACCGTATCGTATCGTATCGTATCGTATCGTATAGATAGATGGATAGATGGATAGATGGATAGATTCTTAAATCCTGAGGAAATGCAGAAATTTTAGTTATTCATATATAAATTAAGTCATTCAAAAATCATATTCCTTTTACTTTACAGTTGATATTTTAATATTATAATACATCTATTATAATATATATTTTCCGGAATGGATCACATTTAGAGCTGTTGCTGAAGGTCTTTATCGCCCTCCTGTGGTCCTCCTGTAGATTGCAGTTTCATATAATACACTACAACTCTTTAAAATTACATATTACTATATTTATTTCTTTTTGTTTGAATTATTGCTTGTCATGTTTGAACAGTTTTATATTCAGCACTTGGAGCTGCATTTTATGTGTTTTCATGCTGTAAAAATGAAATTTGATTAACTGCTTGAAATAGACAACGTGGACAAAATCATGTCATTTTAAAACAGCACTACAGTAAACTTTCTGGTAAATGTAACAAGGATAATACTCGACATATTAAACCGCCTTATACACTTTAAACACTACTTTATACTAGATGCATCATATCTATTTTTTGACATAGCCTATAGCAATATTTACATTTACAACAATGGCTTAATATACCCAGAGAATTACTCTAGTTTTAGATATTATGTCAGGAATGGGGTCAGACAAGGGGGAATTCTCTCTCCAATTCTCTTTAATCTGTATGTTGATGACCTTTCTATCTGCCTAAACACCTGTAACACTGGGTGTGTGATAGGCAATACTTTAGTCAATCGTATTATGTATGCGGATGACCTCGTGGTCTTCAGTCCCTGCAGTGCTGGTCTCCAGCAGCTTCTTAATGTCTGCTCTGATTATGGTATTGTCCATGACATGAAATTCAATACAGATAAGAGTGTGGTCATGATCTGCAGAACAAAGGAGGACAAATGTCTAATGTTTCCTACTTTCAAATTGGCAGGTAATAACTTGAGATGTATGAGCCAAGTTAAGCATCTTGGGCATCTCATTACAGATCAGTTGAAGGATGACCAAGACATTTACAGGCAATGCCGTTCTCTGTGTGCTCAAGCAAACAGTTTGCTTCGCAAGTTTGGTGCATGTACAGATAGAGTGAAGGTGGCTTTGTTCAGAGCACACTGCACTCCTCTCTATACTGCCCACCTGTGGTCTAATTACAGCAAAGCAAGCCTGCGTAAAATTCAGGTAGCTTACAATGATGCTTTGAGAATTCTGTTGAGGAGACCACGTTGGTGTAGCGCCAGCGAGATGTTCGTGTCTGCAGGTCTTAATACACTGCAAACCTCGTTGAGAAATTTGATGTATAAATTTATAGGTCGGCTGAACAACTCAGAGAACTGTATAATCATGGCTTTGACAAGCATCAAATTGAGCACTACACGCTATATGTCCAGGATATGGAAGCATTGGTATAGTAGTCTCCTCTGTGGTCATTGACTTTTTTAATTGTTTTTTAAGTGATCTGTACATATTGTATTGGGGATATGTTGTTTTTTTTTTTTTTTTTTGTTTTTTTTTTTTTTTAAGTGATCTTATTGCATTGTGAATATGTTGTGTATGGTACTTCTGTGTGTCTTTTATATCTTTTGTATGTATTGTCTTGCTCTTATCTGGACCATTGAGTCTGTCAAAGTGCTTCACATCAAAAAGACAAAATAAAACCAGCATGTAAAAATAAAATATAAATAAATTAGAATAGAATACATAGAAAGCATCTTCAAATGGACAAAATCCACTTGATAATACTAGTAGATGAAATAAGGATAAATTAATAATAATAATAATAATAATAATAATAATAATAATAATAATAATAATGATAATAATAATGACAATTTACTTAGCACATGGAATATTGTAAAAAAAAAAAAAAAGTTTCACCTAAAAACATAGTGGCATGACAAAAACTTGACCTTTAAAGGGTCAAAGTTCTGAAAATTAATATATATTTGATAATTATGATTAGGATGATATTGGTTAAAAATAGCTCAATGGAAGTAGAAAATAATATTTATGTATTTTTATGTTAAGAAGTGCTTTTGTGCTTAGAGCAGTATTTGTGTGTGCAGTATTAAAGTGGGCCCTGAGGGTTAAACGTAACTTAAGATGTTATTTTCTTCAAAAACACATAAACGTAGTTTTTTCCTGCCCAGTACTGTAGACTACATTTCCCTAGAGTCTTTGCGCGGCAGATAGTTACTCATACGGTCATCTGATTGGACGGCCTCAGCAAAGCCTCCTCTGATTGGCTAACGGTGGCCATGTTTGCATTCCCAGCTGTGTAGATGCGGGCTAGCTAACCGGTTAGCGGTCTGAGGTACATTTTGCCTCTTTATTCCCGGTAAAATCAACCGACAGCTCCTCTTCTCCCGTTAACACCGGCTCCTCTGCCCGCCGCCATGCCGGTTCACTCCCGGGAGAAGAAAGAAAGCAACCACGAAGAAATGGAGGTGGATTTTCCGGAGCAGGACGGCAGCAGCACGGACGAGGAGGACACGGTGAGCTCGTCGGTGTCTGAAGATGGAGACAGCTCGGGTAGGAGACACAGGCCTCAAATATCCAAACACGCAAATGCAACATTTATCATGTTTGTGTGTCAGCAGCGCGGAGAGCTGACGCGCTGACAGTCTGAGGATGATGGAGGTAAATGTGGAGCAGATGTCTCAGCTGTCTTCTGTCTCCTGTGGACAGAGATGGACGATGAAGACTGTGAGAGGAGGAGGATGGAGTGTCTGGATGAGATGACCACTCTGGAGAAACAGTTCACCGACCTCAAGGAGCAGTAAGTCCTCTTTTTTATTTTTTTTTATTTTATTCTATTTTTCATTGACAGCCAGGAGGTTTAATACAGCAGAGTTTTGGGCCATACTGAGGAAAAAATATTTCTGAGACTTTGAGAATAAAGTCGCAATTTTCTGAGAAAAAAAAGTCGCAATTTAGGAGAATAAAACTGTAATATTGCAAAAATAAAGTCATAATTTTCCAAGAAAATAATCTTAATTTTATGAGAATAAAATTGTAATTTTATGAGAACAAAATCGTAATATTACGAGAATAAAGCTGTAATTTAACAAGAATAAAATTGTCATTTTATGACAATGAAGTCTTAATTTTACAAGAAAAATGTCATAATTTAACAAGAATAAAGTCGTAATATTACAAGAATAAAGCTTTAATTTTACAAGAAAAAAGTAATATTATGACGAAGTCTTAATTTCATGAGAAAAAAAAGTCATAATATTACTAGAATAAAGAATTTTGCAAGGAAAAAGTTGCAATTGTATGATAATAACGTCTTCATTTTACGAGAAAAAAAAGTCAGAATTTTATGAGAATAAAGTCATAATATAACGAGAATAAAGCCGTAATACTACAAGAATAAAGCTGAAATTTTACAAAAAAAAGTTGTAATATTATGATAAAGCCTTAATTTTATGAGAAAAAAGTTATAATTTTAAGAGAATAAAGTCATAATATTACCAGATAAAGCTGTAATTTTACAAGAAAGAAGTTGTAATGTTATGATAATAAAGTCTTAATTTTACGAGTGAAAAAAGTCTTAATTTTATCAGAATTAAGTCGTAATATTATGAAAATAAAGCTATAATATCAGAAAAGTAATCGTAATTTTATTAGTAAAAAGATCTAATGACTTATTTTTACGAGCAAGGGGAAATGTTATAATATTACTGAAATAAACATCATGCCAGCAAACTAAATTATAAAACAGGTGAGAGCACAGGCAGCCTGACTTTGACATTATCTGTTGAGTGTGAGTGGCACAGCAGCGGGGACAGCGGTTACCAAAACACCAGTGGTATTTAGTGCAAAATTTTAGGTGAGATTTGGCCATACTGTGATTTTGATATTTTGATTAGTTGTGCAGCTCTGCTGGCAGGACAATATTAACACAGTTGGGAGTTTTTGCAACTATCCTTAATTCTGCTTTTCCTCCTCACAGCCTACACTTTGAAAGACCTGTTGACTTTTATTCACATTATTATTATTATTATTATTATTGTTATTATTATTATTATTATTATTATTATTGTTGTTGCCATTATTTTGAATTTTTCTACAGTTTATGAATTTTTGTGCTTTTTTTCCCTTATTTTTGACTCTCCAGGTTGTATAAGGAGCGTCTGAGTCAGGTGGACATCAAGCTGCAGGAGGTGATGGCCGGCTGTGCTCAGGAGTACCTGGAGCCTTTAGCCAACCTGCAGGAGAACATGCAGATCAGGACCAAAGTCGCCGGTGGGTCAGTGTGTCATATCACAGGCTTTACTGTTCAAAATGTGCCTGTACAAAGAAGTTTTAAAACAAAGATATTAAAACAGAGGTATGAGTAGCAAATGTAATGAGGTAAAAACTAGATTACTGCCTCTAAATTATGCTTCAGTAAAGAGAAAAAAATTTACTTAAAGTAAAAAGTAGAATCACAGTTTAGAAAAAGCAACATGGAAAATACTTTGCCTTTAATAAATACAATTTTTGCTCATGTCTGCTGTTTGGTAAACCTGGTAATGCACTGCTATTAATCCTGTAAAACTTTAGCAAATAAGCTTAATTTCTACCAAAGACAATGAGCAACTTAAGAAATAGCCCAAATTTAGCACAAAAAACTGTACAAAGAAAATTAATTATTGAAAATAAGCAAAAATAAAAGTACAAAAAAATAACAAGGAAATGACCTGGAAAATGCAAAAGAAAATTAAAAACATATTTTTTATCTAGTATAATTTTAAATAAAAAAAAATAAGTTTTCTTGATAGATTTCCTCTTTTTTTCAAGCAAAATTTCATGTAATCTATCACATTTTACTAATTTCTTGAGATTTATGGGACATTTCTTGCCAAGTTGGCTATTGCCTATTTTTTTTTCAAATTCTAATAAAGGAAAAAAGGTTATACTTCAATGACGGAATAAAATCCCAATGAGTGAAGACACACACCTGTTAACAATAGACAACTCTGTTATACCAATATCAAATTTACAATATCAAATACTGCAAGAAAGCCACACAGTCAGAGCCCTCACAATAAAACCATTATCACATTTTCTCTAAAATAAACGATAATTGTTTCCTCACAGAAATTAGGATGTGTTAAGTCAAATGTCGATGATAAACTGACTCCAGAAAAAGCAAAATATACTCTTTATATTTGCATTATTTTAGGAATCATGTTGAATTAATGTTGCATTTCAGCCTGATATTAAACAGAATCAAATGTTTTAAATAAAATGCAGTTAAATGCAATATGCTTCTGTGCAAATCAAAGGCTGCACATTGACTTTAATCAGAAACAAAAATCTTGCCTGCTGCTGCCTCAGATTGATTTCTTGTGTAAATGCCGGTGGCAGGGATCTACAGGGAGCTGTGTCTGGAGTCGGTGAAGAACAAGTACGAGTGTGAGATCCAGGCCGCCTGCCAGCACTGGGAGGTGAGGGGGCTCGTGTGTCGGCTCAGTTTGCATTTTCTACGTCATATTTCATTTTGTTCAAATCAACTACAATGTAGAATATCCGCTAAATAAACAGACTGTGAGCTGAGGGCCAGTCTGCGGCTCTCAGAGATGATTTTTAATGATTTTTTTCCCGCCTGCTGTGTGTCGCTCTGCACGTTTCTGTGTCTCAGAGCGAGAAGCTGCTGCTGTTTGACACCGTGCAGAGCGAACTGGAGGAGAAGATCAGGAGACTGGAGGAGGACAGACACAGTATTGACATTACCTCAGGTGCCGGCAGCTCACACTCACATCCTCACAGCCAGTAGTCCGCTGAGATTGTTATGAAGTAGAAAAAAGCGTTGTTAAGCAATAGATTATGAATACGTAATATTTTTATTCAACACTAAGTTCAACAATTTACTCTTAGGCACCGTTTGGTGCATTTTACGTGACGACGTAAGTTTCTGCAAGATTGTGTATTTGAGTGTAATCAGTGAATTTCCAGCTCAGCTCCTACAATAAGTCTAAAATACGCTGTGGAAACTAAATAGTTAAATTCAGACTGTTAAGGTCAAAAAATGCTCCATTGAAACCCATTCAAACTGACATTTTTTTGTAGGAGCTGAGCTGGAAATTCACTGATGAAACAAAAACACACAATGTTGCCAAAATGTATGATATATGCATGAACACAGCCAAAATGATCAAAAACGAAGAATGAAAAGCACATAAAGTGTCCCTAAGGGTTAACTGAGAAGATGCATGGTTTATCACTGATAATCTATAATGCAGATTGGATTTTGAAGGGAATGTCCTTCAGTGTGTCCTCTCTCTGATGTGTCCTCTCTGTTCTCCAGAGTTGTGGAATGACGGATTGCACTCCCGGAAAAACAAGAAAAAAGACCCATTCTGCCCCGTCAAGAAGAAGAAGCCTGTCGTCGTCTCTGATATCCTTTTGTCTTCGTCCTGTCCTCGTCTCATTCCTCTCATCATTCATCTGTAGCGTTAAAGACAGATGTTTCCCGCCTCTTCATGGCGTGTTTCCTCCTTAACCGCTCCGTTTACGGCCGTATATTGTTTACATGCTGCAGGATCTCGATATACTTGAAGACTGGACGGCGATCAGAAAGGTATTTCAGAAACACACATCAGTGGCTCGGTGAGTGTGTTGTGATTTGACCTCATGCTTGTGTCCTGTGTCCTCTGTCCTCAGGCGATGGCATCTCTGGGGCCCCACAGGGTGAAGGTGGACGGTAAGAGTTTCCTCCTCGTCCTCGGTTACAGTCGATACCTGGCAGAGCGCGGCCATCGACCCGCAGTCACACAGGAGGCGCTGATTCAATAACTGAGCTCAAAGCACTCAAGTTCAGAGTGGAAAAAGGAGACAAATGTTACCTGCTCATCTGTCTTTGTCCTTCTCCGTCCTCTCCAGTCCCCGCAGTCAAGCCTGACAGACATCACCATGTGGCACGCTTCGAGGACGGACGACTTTTTTATGACAACCAGTGGTACTGCAGAGGGCAGGCCATCTGCATCAACAGGAAGGACGAGTACCCGACCAGGTGTGTGTGTGTGTGTGTGTGTGTGTGTGTGTGTGTGTGTGTGTGTGTGTGTGTGTGTGTGTGTGTGTGTGTGTGTGTGTGTGTGTTTATAGCTCTGAAATAATGACAGGGAGTCATGCTTTTTGCTGCAGCACGTGTTATGTCGCTAAATGTGTGTACTCATTTGCAAATGTTCGTGTCTGAGACTCACTGTGTGAGTCACATGACTCACACACAAATTTATCCGTCACATGTCGGATAAATTTGTAATGGAAATGATTCTGAGTGGATTTAAACAAAGAGACACTGTGACAATCAGGCCGAATGATTGTCCACAGACTGTATATAAAGATGGACAATGTGTCCCCACTTCCTCCCGCTGTAGTAAAACCAAGCCAAAATATAATGTTTTTGTAACATCTATTTTTTTTGTTAATTTTTAATTTTGTTAATTTAATAAAATCATTTTCTTAAACTCATCCTGATGGGAATCCCAGCAGTTGAATCTCAATTGCAGAATAAAAATTGCCAAGGAAATTTTTGTGATGATATGAAACATTCACTGTCTTTCATGTGTTTCACTCAAAAAAGGCTTTTTTCAGCATCTAAATTTGTCACTGGATAAAAGACATTTCATGTTTTATGTCAAACTAAATATTTAAGCAAAATGAAATTGTCCTTCAATTTTAGTTTTTAGAAAATCAGTCTTAAACTTCATTTTAAGTGCCAGTAATAAAAAAAGTCTTAAAAAATCTTGAAATCTTGAAACTGCTAACACTCCTGCATGTTTGTGTCCTGCAGCGCCATCATCACCACCATCAACAACGACGAGGTTTGGTTCAAACGGCTGGATGGCACCAAGTCCAAGCTCTACATCTCGCAGCTGCAGAAAGGCAAATACACCATCAAGCACTCATAAAACCCACTTCAACACACACACACGCACACACACACACACACACACACACACACACACACACACACACACACACACAGACCATCATTTCTGCTGTGTTTCTTTTTGTCTCCTCCCCATGTGGTGGTATCTTTCTACATCCTTGCCATATGTACAGTCACACACACACACACACACACACACACACACACACACACCTCGCTTCACTCTCTGTGTGTAAGTAACAAAAACAAATATCAACTGACCTTCTCGTCAAACGAGACGATCTTCTCTGTAAATATGTACGTATGTTGATATTATCGAAAAGGTCACAAAGTGTCATTTTCTCTGGAACGGAGATCAATGCAAAGTGCTGCTAAAAAAAGAAAAAAAAGGGGCGAGGAATCGGAGTGAACTTTGAACCGCGGAGCTCAGTCGCGTGCCTTTCTGAGATGATGCCTCGGCTGACGGGGGGGTGGACAAAAAAATCCTAAACTTTGAATCTCAATGCAGTGAAGCCTTACTCTGTACTGTGTTAGCACCACGAGGACTGAAGCGGGTCAGTGAAGGAGCGAGCGAGAAACTCTGATCCAGGTGAGGACGCCGTCAGCAGCGTGCTGGATTTTCCTCTCTGGACGGTTAGACTTGAATTTCATGCTCCGTAGAGCCGAATAACTCTGGATCCCCAGGGACCCCCAGAGTCAGGAAATGTTTCATTTAGTTTAAAAAAATTGCACAGGCGTCAATATGGAGCTGCAGTAATCAATTTTGAGTAAATGACGATATCGTGAACATAATGAGATGAAACTAAACCCCGGGGAGTGTTGAAACACGCTCGGGATCTACTGTACTGAAGGATCTCTTGATGTTTTAGTGTGATTTTCACAGCGTTATGTTTTGAGTTCAAACCGAGGACGGCCCCGTGCACTAACAAAAACACACGAACTGTATTTAGGCGTGCAGTAACGGGAGGTGCCCTGTGTATACAGAGATGACTGTGTGTTTCGTCTTTACTTCACTGTGATTTTTCCCTCCGTCTCTTATCATGTTGCGTCTCATAGTGCCTACTGTAGAACCAGGACTAAAGGGGAACTTTCTGTCTGGACCCTAATTTTCCATGTTTTTGTGTCTAAGTGACTCGTGGGAACAACAACAGTCAACATCTGTTCAATTTAAGGCTATATTTAGATATTTTCACTGCTTTACAGCAGCTTTTCACTCCTGACAGAGATTTTAAGCTGTTTTATCAAAGACACGAGACTCCACTGAGAAACATTTTTTCATTGAGGACATTTTTCCCTACTTTTTGGGTAATTTCTAATAATTGTCCCCTCCATCTATATGTAATTTTCTTTTCCCAATTCACTGATTTCTTGCAATTTGTGGAACATTTCCTGCTGGTCAAAAGTTGGTCAAAAGAAATGAAACCTCAGAGTTTCAAAGGGTTAAAAGTTGTCAAAAAGGAAATAGAAATCACAAAAACCATTTTGGTTCTACTCTCTGCTGTTCCAACAATAATCAGTATGCTGCCACTTTAACACTAAAATCCCTGTTTATTTAAAGCTGGTGGATTTGGTGATGGCAATTTGGGGCCGTTTCTGGTTAAATAAAACGAATTTTACTCCTCTCAAAAAGGAGGATTTCTGTAGGGATCTTTTAAACAATGTTGTAAACAAATCTGAGCTCGTCAGAGGCAAAAACAAACACTTTTAATGGAATAAATCGGCAGTTCAACATGAGTGCTGCAGAGTGGTTACATTGCAGCCTGTTAAGCAGAATGCAGCCCTCTATCAAAAACTGTTTCCTCTGTAGTCACTTAGACACAACAAATAGGAAAATAAGCTCCAGGTAAAAAAATGGGGGAAATAATCCTTAATGTTGCATTTTGGGGTTGTGGCCTCACAACAGCCTAAGATTTCTAACTCATAGTGCAGTTTTTCCTTTTCTTAGTCTTTATTCAGCCCATTTCTTGTGTGCTGTGAATAAAACAGCGGAAAGGATTGTTGATTTCGTCCTGCAAGTTGCACCTGAAACATCTCTACAGTATCTCCTCCGTCCTCATTTCTTGTCTTTTCCTGCCTCTTAGCTGTCACTTTTCTTTCCTTATTCTTGCTGTTTTCCTCCTTGCTGTCATTAAAAAAATGTTTCTAAACCATGATTCATTAACAGAACCACGAGAAAGCAAAAATAAGGTTTTAATGTTGTGTGTACAGTCCGTCCGATCGAACCTTCTGCGGAGGTGTCCGCTCTGCTCGATTCAGTGAAGGGAATCATGCTTTTTGTTGTATTTGCGGTGCTTTATATTGTCAGCATTGCATACAAAATTCAAAGTATCACCTGCCAACAGTATTGTAAAGAGAGGTGCTTGAAACACGATATCATGAACAAAGTGAACTTTTCATAGTTTGTTCCTGCTTTGTTTTTATATTTTTAATGCATTTTGTTCTTTTTTCCACATTCGAGGTGAAAAGAAAAAAAACATGTGACATTGTGCCAATGCATGTACAGCTGATTAAAGATTTTCTTTGTATCATTTGAAGAGAGTCCGACCTTAGACATTGTGCTGTAAGTTCACAGTGACCTTGACCTTTGATCAACAAAATGTAATCATTTCATCCCTGAGTCCAAGTGAATGTTTGTACCAAATTAAAAAAAAGAAAAAAATCCCTCAAGGTGATTTTGAGGTATCGCCTTCATAAGAATAAGATGAGTGCAGGGTCACAGTGACCTTTGACCCTTGATTGCTTAAATCTAATCACTTCATCCTTAAGTCCAAGTCAATATTTGTGCCAAATTTAAAGAAATACCCTCAATATGTTCTTAAGATATCACATTCACAAGAATGAGAGGTCATCGTGCTCTCGAACTTTTACTTATGACCCCCTAAATCTTATCAGTTTATCCTTGATTCCCAGTGGACGTTTGTGCCAAATTTCAGAAATTCTTTAATTTGTTCGTAAGATATTGCATTCACAAGAATGACACATACAAGGTCACAGTGATATTGACTTTTGATCAGTGATGGCCAGAATCTTTTCAGTTCATTCTTGAGTCCAAATGAACGTTTGTGCCAAATTTCAAGAAAATTCCCTCAAGATGTTTGTAAGATATTGGGTTCACAAGAGTGAAACAGACGAGCTTACAGGGACGTTGACTTTTGATATTTGACCACCAAAATCTAATATGTTCATCTTAAAGTCTAAGAAAACGTTTGTGCCAAATTTAAAGACATTCTGTCAGGTTGTTTGTAAGATATCACATTCACAAGAATGAGACGGATGAGGTCACAGTGTTCTTGACCTTTGATCAATGATGATCACAATCTCAGTAGTTCATTTTTGAGTCCGAGTGGATGTTTGTGCCAAATTTGAAGAAATTCACTCAAGGTTTTTTGAGGTATTGCATTCATGAGAATGAGATTAGAACAGAGCAGAGAGTCTCAAAGTTGAATATGTTTCTTTAAAAGACTCTTTGCATTTCTAAAAATAAAAAAAGTGCATTTCAGTGATTACAGTATAAACATGCAGCGCTCAGCTTGAGTTAATTTCCCTTTTCTCGGACCAAAGAGCTTTGGATAAAAAATATCAGAGCTTTGCATACAACTTAAATATCCTGCTGGATTTGGCCTAGCATGCAAAAAAAGCCCCGATAGGATCTTATATAATACTCCAGTGTACAAAAGGAGAAAGTCCCTGACAGTGCTCAACCCAAAGTCACCCCGGAGGTTTGCTGAACCCTGGCTACACTCCTCCAACCCAAAAAAAAGAAGTGGCTTATTTGGGAGAAACATGCTGAGCTGGTCCTATTTGATAATGGCTCTTTGGTCTGCTGTGCTGTTCAACCTCTCCGTCACTTCTTTCTGCCAGAGGGACATTCACTAGATTAACTCCACATTCTGATATTGATTCAGGATCTGCGCTGATGTGCCATTTTCTTTCCACCTCACTGTCCTCATGCAGAACCGCTTCACCCTCTGATTGATCTATTGGGATTATCGATCAGGTACGGCAATGCAGCCAAATGAATCAATTAAAAAGCTAATTGGTTGGTCTACCTCTTTCAGATAGAGCTTTAGAGCCATAACTGGTGTTTTAATGGTTATTCTCTGTCATAATTCAGTGGTTACCAACGTCTTTGATTCTTAGATTAAGTCTGTTGCCCTTTCAATATATATATTTCAAATGTATAAATCAGAACCAGAAATACTTTAATACTTGTGGAGAAATTGTGATCTGTTAAAGTCACTTTGCTGTAAAGCACAGAGAATTACAGAGAGCAGAAATAAGCAGCATGAGAATAAGAAAGAAAAAAATAAGATCAAAATATTTTCATCATGCTTCAGTTTTACACTAGTATATAAAATATTAAAAAATGTAAAACGTATAAATGCAAAGTATCCAAGGTGTGAAAATATAATAAAAATATGCCTTATGCTACAATACAATATACAAACTCGTAGGATTTAGAAATGTATTTATTTTTAAAGTGCATGATGCTACAGTGAACTGCAGAATATATACATAGGTAGAAATAAGAATAAGAAACAGATACAATTTGTCATAAATGCCATTTTTTCATACTATTGAACTGTCAATATTTAGGGTGCTTTGGTCAGAAATCCAGTTACTACTACTTTGACTGAAGTTAAATGTTTTAATCATTTATTATTTACTTTTAGTTAATTATTGAAATGTGGTATTTTTAAAAATGTTTCTGATATTTTTTCATATTTACATTTTTATTATTATTTATTTTATATATTATATATTTTTTGCTCTCGTTCTCTTGCTCATTCCTAATTTAAACACAAATTTTTAGGTTGTTTACTTGTCAACTTTTTTTTTGCAATTCTTTTCTTTTCAGGGCAACTAAAAAAGTACTAAAGATCAAAGTACCCCCGTGGGTACAAGTACACTAAGAAGTTTATTGAAGATAATTTATCTTGTATTTTTTTATTGTTTATTATATTGATTCTCATTAGCTGAAGCCTAAGCGCCAAGCTAGACTTCCTGGGGTCCAAAACAACATAACAGTACATTACAACAAAACAATGGTAATAATAGTAATCAATAAAATAAGTAAACAAATAAATAATAATAATAATATTAATGATAATACAAAAATACAACTACTTTAACAAGCAATTAAACAATAATAATAATGAATTCACCATTAATCAACAAATTCAAAAATAAAGAAGTAAATAAAAATTTTAAAAAAAAAACAGTCAAGTCTTATCCTTACCTATCTTACTCAAATCAACATAAAATAACTATTTAAGAAAAAAGACCAAATACAAACCAAATACCAATAAACAACCAACACACCACAGCTGCTCAAAGACAAAAGTCTGAACTAGAAAAAACAATAAAAACAATAACAATAAAAAAACAATAACCACCTGCAATCATGAGCCTAAAATCATACACCACAAAAACCTCAAATGCAATCATGAACATGTAAATAAGATCTTCATGTCTTTTTGAAACCTACTTTTGCTTTGATTGAGTTTATATTATGTAGGAGACGTTTTTTTTAAAAACCACTAAGCTGTCCCTCGTTCACTTCCCGCCGTTGTAAGCCAGTTTCCCGTCCAGAAGGTGTCAGTAGTGCTCCACAGTGAGGAGGAGGAGGCAGCCTCTGCACCGGGCGGGAGGAGGGAGGTGGTCTATGAATCTGGGGCACCCTGCTGCTGAAGCCCTCCAGCTGATGAGAGAGCGAGAGAGAGAGGAGGGATGAAGGCACAGTTTGATCACAGCTCGCTGGCCACGTCTGCTACCGCAACAGAGAGAGCGAGAAAGAGGAAAATCCCCATCACCGCGTCAAAGGCAGCAGCCGAGCAACAGGGCTGTCTGTCCCTCTACATGCCATGCAGCATCTCTCCAGAGCTTTCCCCCAAATCTGCCTCAAAACACTCCTGACAACACATGCCCCCCCATCTCCTGCCAGCATGCAGAACCACAAAGGAAAGGGTTTCCTTGTTTGGTTTCCGTCTAATGACGGCGGTTGAAGCTGGATACTCGTCCCAGGGTTCTGGCCATCTTCAGCTCCATCTATTCTTAATGAGTAACCAGAACTGGAGGGTCATTGGGACGTGTTTACTGCAACACTGGGGCTAATTAGACCGTGAAAGTGTCACACTGTGCTAAATTACTTATATCCCGGCCCCCTCTGTGTGATGTATGCGCCCGAGCGGCTCTGTGAGTTTTTCGACACAGTGAGGCAGTGCATGTGGGTCTCTGCGTGTGCGTGCGTACATGTGCCATGTGCCGGGGCCTGTGCGTGGGCGTGTAGTGTACCTTTGATGCTGACTGTGTGAGATAATGTTAAATTCATACATCCATAAGTTAACATCAGAGGGATGAGGCAAGCTGCTCGTCATCAGCATGAGCTTCATTAGCAAGTGCTTTATTTATTAATTTATTTTACTTACAAGGAATTTGCCCTAAACATCTCGAGAGGAGGTCAAAATAAAGGCAAAGTACTGCAAGAACAGATATACAACCATTAAAAAAATATACTAAAAAAATACTTTAGCATAACAAACTTCTTCAATATAGCTACTAAACCTTTGGAAGCTGCATCAGTTTTACTGAGCTGCTTTACTCAGACGCTTTTTAAGAACCGTTTGACCGTTTGAATCCTGAGCATTTTGGTTTGATTTTTTTCTAAAACTTCAGAAAAAAGGCAACAATCAACTTGGTAAGAAATGTACAAGTGATGGTGAGAAATGAGTAAAAGGTGACAAGAAAATCACCTAAAAATTAGTTTGAAAACAAACATCTATGAAATTAAACAAAAAAAGTAGGGAGAAATTCCCAAAAAAACCATACTCATAATTATAATATTTTTTATATATTTTAAAATGCTACTGAAAAAAATATTTATTTATTTATTTGCAGCACTTTTTAGGTATTTTTTGTTTGTATGTTTTTTTTTCTTTCTTTTCCCCTTTGTTTTTTTTCTTTACTTTTTTTTTTGCTTACTTTTGGGACACATCTTGTGAAGTTGTTTTTTCACTGTGCGAGTTTGTGGACATTGTTGCACCTGTAACCTGTGTTCCCAGTGAGCCTTGTGTCACCTCTCTGGTGTGTCAGTGGCCTAGAATTCAACATTAGCACTCAGGGTACAACCATTTCTTTGTCTTATAACTTTTCCCCTATAGCCAAATTAGCGAATGCATGGAGGTTTTCGTAAACGTGTGAAAACTCACTTTTCAAAGCCACTGCACTGCAGCAGGTGAGTAATGCCCGTTTCACACAGCAAGCGTCAGAAGTGTGTGACTTCAGCGACTTGTGGTGTTCCTGTGTGAAACGGTCCTAAGCCTTTGATTTTTTTCTGATGTGACCTGTTTGATATCATGAATATGCCGTGAAACAGTGTCAGTAAGCAGTGGAAAGCTGCATGGAGGCCAGAGAATATGTTATAATGGTTACTTCTTTTTTTATATTGTCACAGCAAACACAGCCTCGGGCACTTGATAATATCACTTGTGCAAACACTCGTCCAGGACTTCCAGGACTTGGCTGTCTGCACATATATTACTGGAGAATAAGCATTTGAATGCCAGGATTTAGGTCAGGGATGTGGGCCTACCTGTTGCCTTGCTTTCCTGGCACTCGGCCATCACTCGGTGAACTCGCTCTCCAACACTGCCCTTCACTGACAGTTTATTTGTAGACATTAAACACTCGGACAATAACTTGAAACAAAAAATAGACTGAAAAAACACCCAGGTCTGTTTTCCAGAAACATCTCTCATCCACTGCCATCCTCAACTGTTCTGATTTTTCCCTCTTGATTATTTCGGCATGCCCTCTTTGAAACTTGCAAAGGCTCTATGCTTAAGTAAGCCCAACGCAGCCCGACAGCCATGCAGGACAGCCAATAAGGACAATGTGCCAAGAATTTTTTTTTTTACTTTTACGTCTCTCTTTCTAATTCGGCAAACAACTTACTTGCCGGCACCTTCCTGTCCAATAGAAAACTGTCCAGCTCAATGTTGATCTTCATCCCTATCCTCTCGTTCAGTGCTCAGCAGCAAAAGTAAAAGCCAACCGCAGATTTACTGTTTTTGTGAAATGAGTAATTGAGAACACTGCACTGTTGTCGAGCAGACGACCAAAGCTTTGGATGAAGCGTTGGTCAATGTTGAAGCTCCGAGTCCAGAAAACGGTACTCAGGACAGCCCTACTCATTATACATGCATTTTTTCTGCACTGTATTTGCTACTTTAATAGCCTTCTCTTGATGAAAACTGGTCAAACAGTAGGAAGAAGACCATACTTCAAAAAAAGACTTCTTCGAGTTGGAATTTTAGTAACCGGTCTCTTTCATGTGCATGTTCGCCCTTCACTAGAAATGTCTGTATTTTCCACACAATTGTTCGATTTGTCAGGTTGAGATAATGAGTGATACACTTTCGGGGAAACTCGAGCATAAAGAAACTTTTCTCCCACAAGGTGACAAACTGGTGAAGAAAACTGTCAGATTCAAGTTGAATAAAAGAGTGCAATCACCTTCTAAAGGACACAATGTTTTGAGTAATAGGTGCATTAGTCAACTTTGGGTGATACTCACAATTGAGAGTTTGCAGGAGAAAAATCAAAAAATCAAACTCAGACTCCAGGGCAGTCTTATCTGTAGGTATAGCTAGATGTGAAACACTCTAAATGCTGTTTGTTGCCATTATAACCAATGCACAACACAGTTTTTCAGTATTTTTCAGAGACCCAAAGGATGATTTTGGTGCTTCTGCCAGTATCTTGCATGGACTACCAGGCCCTCTTTTTCAATAAGGTGCAAGTAATTCATCCTGTTCATTCTTTATTCACCCATGGTCGAGTCGTGGAGGCAGCAGGCTGAGTAAGGTAGTTCAGGCATCCCTCTGTCCTGTAGCATTTTTGAACTCATCTTGGGAGATCCTAAGGCGTTCCCAGATGAGATATATAATCCCTGCAGCATGTTCTGAGTCTACCCCGTAGTCTCCTACCAGAAAACCTCTTACGGGAGGTTTATTGTGTGTACTTAGTGTACTTCTGCAGCTTGCACAAGAATTTGCCCTTTGGGGCACAATAAAGATTTCTTGACCCTTGACCCTCTCTTTGGCTGCTTAAATCCCTTGATCTCATTCTTTCAGTCACCACCCAAAGTGTATGACCCTAGGTGAGGGGCTGGGAAAAATAGACTGTTAATTGAGAGCTTCGCTCGCTGGTTCAGGTCCTTCTTCGTCACGATGCTGCACCAAATCGCCCGTCAATCTCATGCAGCATTTTACCCTGCAGGTAATGGTTGATCTACAGTATTTCCACTATCTTTTCATGATGGGGCTCCTTTGACAGTGAGGTCATACAGCCATGTCTGCAGTTGCTGGTTGGACTATTTCCCAGCAGGTTTTGGGGCATTTCTACCAATAGGTTGGTACAGTTCAGTTCAGTTCACTTTTTTGTGTGTGTGTGTTTACATTGTGAAAAGTTGTGGATGGTACCTTAAGTACCTTTGGAACCATTCCCATTTTTGGTCACCCCTCTGCTTGGGGTACCTAGCACACAGATCCGGTCCAGGGGAAGACCCCAGGTGCAAAAAGGATCAAGTGTAGGTATTGCTTGACTGGAGACCTTCCAATACTGCTTGATAAGGTTTGATTGTAACTGTTTTATGTCAGTCGTTCGCCTAAGGTATTGACTACCATCCGCAAGGAGAAGAGGACATTAAGATGGAACAGTATCGATCAATTCTTGGTATCTAGGTTGAGGCCCTGAATTTTCATCAGGTCTTACCAGTTTTAAATGACCTGTGAAGGACTGTCTGAGCCAGCTCCACCTCTGTCCTTTCTGTACTGAAGACTTTGCCTTGGTCAAAGGACCTCTTCTTGGTAGGTTGTCCAGGGCCTCATGTATAGGTCTTGGTACCTGTACCCTTAAAGTAATACCGATACCAACTGAGTACTACATTTGATGCCTTTATTTTCTACTTCATTTTATACCCATCATGTGAATGAAAGCATTCACTTCACTACTTCGATCACTTAAATTACTTTTTGAATGTTTTGGTGGCATCTTTGAATCTTGAATCTGAGAATCTTTATTTTGAAGATGTGAAAACAAAACACGCAAATAAATGCAAACAAGCATTACAGCAAGTGCAATGATCAAAAATAAAAAGACAACAGAAAATGACACATCGATCTCAATAACAAATACTTAAGCCACTGTAACTTAAATTTAAGCATAAAATTCAGGTATCATTGGACTGGAGAAGTTTACTTCTTGTTACCGTGTTATTTTGTTAAAACCCTAAAGGTACGGATACTCAGCTCTTCTCATTATGCACAGGGACCATTTAAGTTAAATTACTGCTCGGTGAACAGTTGGTGTCACTTGGAGTAAGATACTGCTTCCTCTTGCGCTTTGGCCAAGTCGCTTGGTTGGCGCCTGGTCAGTGCGACTTGCCTACATGCAAATCTTGAATGCAGAGATCCGTGATGACAAGTTGCCGAGCTGTTAGAGCCCAGAGAGAGGGAGGCTGCTCACAGAAGATTTTTTAAAATATGTGTCCATCTTTAGCAGTTTAAAAAGTGCAGTACATTTAAAGCACGGATGCGTCTTGCCCCAAATTACGTTTCTGAGATGTTGACCCCTTATGAGCCAACGCGCAGCCTCAGATCCTCAGGTGGGCGCCTCAAAGTCGAGGCTCAAACCTAAAAGTGGCCGTGCTTTTGCCATCAGGCATTAATCTTAAAATCAGGCCTAAAATTGTATTAGATCGATTTTAATTCATCTTTAAAAATGCTGAGACAGGGAAAGAAAGATTTAATGAATCTTTTTTTCTGACATTGCATTGTAAAGTCTCAAAATAATTAGTAACATCCTTTTTTTTGTTTGTTAAATAATTGAATTAACTTCTTTTCTCACACTCATTATTATGGGAATCCAAAAAGTAGAATCTCACATGGAGATTGAAAAACACAAAATTGAAATATTTTACAACTAAATTGATATTTTAATAAAAATAAAATATTCATTGTCTTCCATGAGTTCCACTCTTGTTTTTTCAACATTTGACAAAGATAATCTAACTTTTTCTTTTCAAAAGTCATGTTTTATGTTACAATAACCAATTGGGCGAAATAAAATTGCCCTTTTAAAGTTTGGTTATTAGAAAGTTGGCCTTAAACTGGATTCCAAGTGGCATTAAAAATGTCTGAAATAATCTACCTCACCTTAAACTGCAGGAACCCTGTAGAACTCCTAAACACTTACTTTTGCCAAAAACTTTAAAATATGAACTCTGCCTCGCTTTTGAGTTATTTTCTATGTTATCGATCTGTAATCATTGATTTCTTGAGTCTTTTTGACTTGTAGGTTAAAAGTGGCGCTCTGACAGGCTGGCGGGTCCGTGCTGTGTGTGTCAGGTTTATTTAGCTGACCAGACGAGGTGGCGGTATCACCTTCCACCTCCACACCCCCCGTCCTCACACACCGGACACTATCTCCTCATTATGTCAGCTCTGATATGCAAAGCAGACCTGGAAACCACTGTAGCATGGCGGAGGCAGACAGGAGCAGCGTTTGTGTGTGTGTTTATGTCCCTCTCTGTCTGTGTTGGTGTGTGTGGATCTCCTCAGCCAGTGGCAGCACTGGAGCTATGACTTTACGTAGAGAAGGTATCAAGTTCAGCATCATCTCCCCCGGCAGATAAACACACACCTTATCCGCCTCTCGCAGGCTCAGCCTCAAGAGCTTCAGCGCAGGCACCATATGGAAATGTAGTCAAATGGCCAACTGGCATCAGGACGGGATAAGAGACTGCCGGGACGCAGGGCGACTCTCCTGCATCACAATTTATATTTTTAAACTGTCAATAATTTCACTGTAAATGAGCACAGACACCAGAAATATACCGTAATTTTACAGTATTCATACAGTGAAATGCTTTACAACTTATTACTGTGAAACAGAAATATGGCATATTTCTGCATTTCTACAACAAACAATAAAAATACTGGCAGCAAAGATGCCAACAATATATCACCATTTTACAGTATGAGTACTGTGAAATTACTTTACAGTCTATTACTGTAAAACAAAATGGTATATATCTGTATTTCTACAATAATACTGGCAGCAGAGACACAATATACCCTTATTATACAGTATCTGTACTGTTAAAACATTTTCCTAGTGTGTTACTGTAAAACAGAAATATGGTATATTTCTGTATTTCTACAACATGCAGTAAAATAGTGGCAGCAAAGATGCCAACAATAAACTGTCATTTTACATATTCTGTACTGTTTGACATTTTTGCAGTTTATTACAGTAAAACAAATAATGGAATATATCTGCTTTTCTGCAATAAACAGTAAAATACTGGCAGCAGAGGTGCAATATACCAGTATTTTACAGTATTTGTATTGTTTAATGTTTTCGCAGTTTACATTTTGTGGTTTGGCTTTAAATTTAACTTTATCTATTCACTATTTATTGATATATTTTAGTCTGTTTTACAGTTTTATCACTTTCTATATCATTTTATTATTTGTAACATTTATTTATTATTTTATTTTTTACTGTTATCCTTTCATTTCACTCTTATGTACAGTTTCAGTATTTTACTTATTTATTCATCTATTTATTTATTCATCGTTTGTTTATTTATTTAAACAAACTGTGAAACAGGACAGAGCACACGCAGCTTCCTTGGCAAGCGGGGTCAAAGTTTGCAAAGGAGTTTACTTGCAATATGTATATTTCTATAATATCCCCTTTCTCATAAAACTACGGCTTTATTTTTGTTAAATTAGGAGGGTTTTTTGTAAAACTATGGCTTAAGTTCTTTTAATATTATGACATTATTCTCATGAAATTTCAGGGTTTTTTCTCATAAAATTGCAACTTTATTCCCATATATATAATATATAATATTACAAGTTTATTCTCATAGAAATGCAACTTTTTTTCTCGTAAAACTATCACTTTATTTTTGTAATATTACATGTTTTTTCTCATAATATTACGACTTTATTCTCAAAGTCTCAAAAAAAAAAAATCCACAATGTGGCCCGAAAACTCCATCACAAGCACAAGCCTGATGTAAGAATGACAAGAATGACTTTAAATCAAACTTCTGATCGAGCTGCAAATTCTCCTTTTGACACCCTGTTTCCAAAATATACCGTCGTGTCCTGTCGTTAAAACAGCAGCAGACTGTTCAGGGCCTTCGTCCTGTCGCCTGAAGCGGAGCATCCCACAATGCATTGCTAACCACAGCACCGGACCGTTTTACAGTAATACAGTATTTTACTGCTGCAGATTGGCTGTAAAGTATCAGCAGTTGCTTACAGTGTTGACTTTGCGCTTGTTTACGGAACAATAATGTGTGCGTGTATGTGTGTGTAAACACAGGCACACATCTGCATGTTCTATCGCACACGTGAAAGCATGCCGCCCTTGTTTACTGCGTGTGTGTGTGTGTGTGCGTGCGTGCCTATCAGGGCGTGTATGTTTGTGCTGAACGCAGAATCGGTGGAGTGAGAAACAGAAAGCTCACCCAGCCATTTGGCTGCAGTCCTAATTGGCTGTGCGCTGTTGACAGGATGCTGACGGAGCACAACGCACAGACAGGTACTCTGTTTCTATCCGTTTCATCTTCTGCGTTTGTGAAACTCTGTCCTCTGAGGAATTCCCCGCTCTACTCATTTTCAGGCATAAAAAAAGAAGAAAAAAAAAACCTTAAGTGGCGCTCTTTGACAAGTAACAAAGCTTGTTGTTTTTCTCATGTTTGGATGCAGAAAAAGCGGGGCGGCTGGAGGAAGGCCAGCCTTAATGAGACTGTTCTCGGCCTCTTATCGGGGCCTGGGTGGTTTCCTGTTGGCTGACCTGCTTTGCTGCTCAGTGTGTGTGTGGACAAACACTCACACCTACGCCTTTCATGCCTTTTACCATTGGAAGTCCTTCTATCTATAATAAATGTAAATGTATGTGCACCCATATAAACAGCCCTGCAAAGTGATAATTAGTTGCACTGTGAAACAATTCATTTTTTTTTTTTTTTAATCACGAAGGATTGCAGAATTTCAATAGTTAATTGCGGTTCACCACAATTTTTAATCACATTTTCAGTTCCAATATTAAATCCGTTATTAAGCAATTCCTACCATGATGAATGATGATGAATCCTCCACGTTTTTAAAGTAAACTAGCATTAAGCAGACTGAAATGTACTGTTTGTACTGCAGTGTTGTGGTGAAGACCGTACTGACCGAGGCCAAGATTTGACCAAGACCAGAGTGTGCCGAGACAGAGTCAAGGGCAGGACTTTAAGGGGCCGAGACCACGGATTTATGTATAGATATATATATATGCTATTTGTAAAGTCTTGGTCTTGGCCCCTTAAAGTCTCGGGCATCAAACCCCCACAAAACGACTAATTTCACTGTCTTACATCAAGTTTATTACCATTTGTAAAGTCTAAAAGAGCTGTAATATTACGTTTTTAGGGCGCTGTTCAAGCTAGCAGAGCGCTAAACTGGGGGTGAGTCGCACCGTCGGCGGAAGGTGCCTGCTCTGTCACCCTCGACTGCCGAAAATCTCTGGTGCACAAAACTCATGGGCCTGTACATCTGGGTAAGAGCTTTTTTTTTTTGCTTCATGCGCCAATTTAGAAATCCTCGGCTGTATCCAGACTTTTTTAATACATCCACGCTTTGACTACTCTGTGTGCAGTTGGGTCCACGACTTGTTTTTGGCCAGGTGAGTAAACGTGCTTGAATAAACAACAGTCATTTATATTTCAACTCTCTTGCTGTTACCTTTAGTGCTAATTTAGGCTTCTGTCTTCTGCCCACAGCTGTTCCCAGAGTTCTGGTGAAACGATGAAACGACAAAACGACGGATCTCACAGCACATTGGAATAGCCTCCACCTCAAGGCACGTTTAACAAAACGTTTGAAATTTGTTCAAACCAAGTTTCAAACCATATTTGCTGCTGTTCCTTAATGAGGTTTTTTTTTTGTTTTTTGACTTCTCCCATTGACATTAAACTCTTATTTTCAGTAGGGGCTGTTTACACAGCAACGGTTCTTGCATGAAAAGTTAAACTTTTGTTGAGGTTTGGCCTATTGCCGTTTTTGGGGCCTGAAAACGTAAACTGGGTCCCAGAGTGTCATTTTCTGAAATGCCACCCCTTCTGTTGCTGTGTAAACTGAAATGTGCGGATCCTGTGAGAACAGTGACAAAGTTACACCGCCAACTATTGGCCTGACATGCACACTACAGCTTTATTGGTAGTTTTTGCCGATCTGTGCACACGATGATCATTTTCATAGTATTATCATACAAACACGTGTTTTTTAGTAAAAACCCAAAGACTTTTCTGTTAAGTAGGGCCGCTCTGGTCTAAATGTGGCCTTAGTTGGACCTCCAGTAACGGTACAAAGTGCCCAGAGTGGTTACGTTGTGTCTAAATGTGGCTCACGGTTGTGAACTTACTGAATTCAGAAGAGTCTTTCAGTCAAACCCATTTATGCAAAAGACTGTTGAGGGACCCCAGTATGCAGAAATATTTAAATACAAAATCCTTAAAACAGGTGCGTGCATGCAATTTAAAAAAAAGCATGGCTTTTTTTCCCCAAAACCTAGCATAAAGTGGGCATGTCCGTAAAGCGGAGACTCTTTGGTACCCACATATTCAATTTTCAGTGAGATATCTTGAGGTGAGAGTTCAGTAACCCCTTTGAAAATGGCTTTTTTTTCCCTCGCCTGAATTTAGCCTGAATTTGTAGCATTATTTAGCCCTCTTCCTGACAAGTCAGCATAACATGGTTAGTACCAATAGATGCTTTAGGCTGTCTAGTTTCATAAGTTACCACTACCACTAAAATAGCTTTAAGAATGAGCGTCCCACAGCCTCTGAGAGACGGCCTCCAATTATTGTTTGATTATTTTCACCCTGGCCACCTTTTTTGGGGATGCTCCTGGTGGAAAAACAAACATCCCGGGTTCTTATAATCAGGAGCACCACTGCTGACGTGCACGTGCTCACACGGGGCTTCTGACGGACAGCGAAGAGCACTGCTGGGATGCGAGTAAGAGCGGGGGAGGGGACGTGAGCAGCATCTGAAGCGAACCATGTCTAAAGACGGGAAAGATTGCCGCCCGGGGCTGCTTTTACCCAACACTTTACTTTGATGGGTCACAATGATATCACTTAATGCACCTCTTTCTCTCTCTGCTGCTCATAATTCATATATACATTAAATCAGATCCCTTCAGGTGACTCTTCGCTCTGTGCACACTCTGTGAAGTTACGTCACACACTGTACGCCTTTCAGAGGTGTAGATGTACCGAAGAATAACACCAAATCATCACGTCCGTCAGTCTAGACTCCACGAGAAAGAGCTGCTGCCATCAGAGCTTCTGGAGAGCAGCTTGCTGGTGTGATTTTGCTTAATCACTTGAAACCCGAGCAAACTGCTTTGATTTCTTGAAAAAACCACTCTGTCTCACTGAGTGCGCAAATTGGTTTGATTATTTTNCCCAAATCATCACGCCCGCCAGTCTAGACTCCACGAGAAAGAGCTGCTGCCATCAGAGCTTCTGGAGAGCAGCTTGCTGGTGTGATTTTGCTTAATCACTTGAAACCCGAGCAAACTGCTTTGATTTCTTGAAAAAACCACTCTGTCTCACTGAGTGCGCAAAT